>NW_016157121.1:68731-112707 GCF_001687245.7 Rhagoletis zephyria | reverse complement strand
GTAAATTTAAACACTTTACTTATATGTATAAGTGCAAAGGTGAAGGGGAATATGTATATGAAGAATATGATAAACATAAAAATAAAAACAAAGATAAATATAAAGAAAAAGATGCGGATGAGGATACCGATAAAAGTATAGATGAAGATAGAGGAAGAAAGATTAAAATAAAGGTAGTTGTAGAGAAAAGGATATAGATAAAGGCACAGAGACTCAATCTCGGAACTATTTCGGGATTTTAGGGATTCTCGGGACTTATCGATATAATCGATATTTTGTTGGTTTTTCTTAGTGTGTGATTTCGTTTTTGACTTGGATATGCTCTTAACCATACCACGTATTCTACGTTTAAATATAGCGGCTGTATCTCCGTTACAGCCTGCAGACCAAGACGAAGGCGCTGGACTGTTCCTTTTTTTTTTATAGTTTTGCGCCATGGAGAAAATGGATTTCCCTTGGCAATTCTTTTTGTACTGCCTTAAGTATCCAACCCTACCTGATAGCCCTCGACTCACTAGCGCCTTTATAATGGAAGTTTTTGAAGCATTTTTTCCCTACCGTCGCCAAAGCGTAAAGACCCGTAAATCTTCCGCAAAATCATTATATTCAGTTTTGTATAAAGAACAATATTCCATCGCGAAATTGTGTTTATTTGAAAACTTAAAAAAGTTATACAAAAAAGAGTGAAATTAACAAAATTGTGTATGCATCGTGTACACCCCACTTGTAGCACCACACACAGTCAGCTAACACGTTAACTCGTGCGCCTTAACTTAAAAGTCATATTATTAAATATTGACGTGGAATATTTTTCTAAAATTTTCTTCACGAATGTATATTCTAATTTCTGCATATATAACAATTTCACATTGAGTTTCGAGTGTGCCAATAAAAATTGTAAAATTGGATTCTTTTTTTTAATTTGGTGGCACAATAGCTTTGTTACTGTAGATTGGTTCGTTTTGTAAAGAACAACATTTTCACTGCTTAATGTTGAAATTTTGAAGTATGTACATATCTGAAACTTTTAAAATGAAAAAAAAAATCGTTAAATTTCAAAACTAACTAAATAGCTGCGATAGATATTCTGCATGCTGCCATTTTTTAAAATTTGGTGGCAGACTCTTGAAACTTCACAGATATGCTGTATTTAATGCCAACTTTCATTGCATCTAATATGAATATTCTCTTTGAAAACTTCCTAAAGTTATTGAAAAAAAAAATAAGATTTTTTCGAGTGACAATGAAAAAATTAGTAATCTTGGTCCGTTTTCGCCTAAATAAACGTTTTAAGGCTAAAATTTTTCAAATACTTGATTTATATTGTATCTACTTGTTTCTGGAACTCCATTGATTGAAATCAATCCGTTTTTTCTGCTGAGAAAAGCGAGTCACAGTAAAAAAAAAACACTTGTGAGATTTGCTCATATACGCAATGACAAAGTTTCTCCTAAAATCTCTTTTCAGTTCGCAGGCAGCTTCACACTGCAGTTACCTCCATTTGTGTAACATCAAGACGCACACCACAGATTTGAGGAGAAGCTGGGCCAAACACCGACCAATAGTGTAAAGGCCAAATATAAGTAAATCGGCCATATTCAGTAAAAGCAGGGACTGCACTTGCAGGANTTTGAGGAGAAGCTGGGCCAAACACCGACCAATAGTGTAAAGGCCAAATACAAATATTTATATGTTTTTCTTTAAGTAAATCTTCCATATTCAGTAAAAGCAGGTGCCGCACTTGCAGGGTATGAATCATAGCCTGATTTTAACCCCTGGATTCATCGAAAATTAGTGAATTCATATATATTCAAGGGTATTTATAAAGCAAATTAAACATTGTACTAGGGCCTTTTGCTCAACAACAACAGCCGAAATTCATTTTATTTGCATTAAACTAATTTACACTTCTTTGTCTTCGTTGACACTTGACTTGATACGCTCCAACCAGCTACATACGTATTATGTACTGCCAACACAATCAATATTGTTGCGANTATGAATCATAGCCTGATTTTAACCCCTGGATTCATCGAAAATTAGTGAATTCATATATATTCAAGGGTATTTATAAAGCAAATTAAACATTGTACTAGGGCCTTTTGCTCAACAACAACAGCCGAAATTCGATTTATTTGCATTAAACTAATTTACACTTCTTTGTCTTCGTTGACACTTGACTTGATACGCTCCAACCAGCTACATACGTATTATGTAATGCCAACGCAATCAATATTGTTGCCACAGACTGCAAAAGCGACCAGGAAGTGCAAAGCAGTAAACTCTGGTCGTGGGCTCATGTACATATGTTTAGCTTTTAGGTACTAACAACAATAATATTTGACAGTTTTACTGCAGGATGTACGTATGTACATACTTACTTACAAACATGTAAGCAGGCAGTTAAATATGTATGTGTGCATGTGCGCCTTTATATGTGTGCCAGCAGGCATCTCCAATTCAAACACGATTTGCAGGCTTTTGTACCAGAAATGATAATGGCCATTTTAAAACTATTAGACCCAAGAGTAACATTGAATCCTTGTAACAAACCGGCCAGAACCGTAGCGGTTCAAAGCACACATTACCACTGCCATAGATAAACAGTCACATACATGCGAGTACCACTGGGCCATTCATTGATATGGGAGTTTAAGAGCGAGTTTGTGTGCGTTTAGTTTGGACTTGTAATGTTACCAAAGAGATTTGACTACACTTCACTGCACAAAGACGGCTCGAATGAATGTCAAATCCAACAATCAAGCTTCAGTGCCTATATAGACACATACATACATACATATATACATACAAACGTAGATATGTGTAATTTATGTACTGGCGTCTGCATACACCCACACTCCCCAAAATAATCTCATACACGTGCTTGTAATGGACAATGCTTCTGATATTCTNCTCGAATGAATGTCAAATCCAACAATCAAGCTTCAGTGCCTATATAGACACATACATACATACATATATACATACAAACGTAGATATGTGTAATTTATGTACTTGCGTCTGCATACACCCACACTCCCCAAAATAATCATCTACACGTGCTTGTAATGGACAATGCTTCTGATATTTTAGAACGCACAAACGAAGCACAGATACACAAGCAAACAAATCTGGCATTGAAAGNACAGACTGCAAAAGCGACCAGGAAGTGCAAAGCAGTAAACTCTGGTCGTGGGCTCATGTACATATGTTTAGCTTTTAGGTACTAACAACAATAATATTTGACAGTTTTACTGCAGGATGTACGTATGTACATACTTACTTACAAACATGTAAGCAGGCAGTTAAATATGTATGTGTGCATGTGCGCCTTTATATGTGTGCCAGCAGGCATCTCCAATTCAAACACGATTTGCAGGCTTTTGTACCAGAAATGATAATGGCCATTTTAAAACTATTAGACCCAAGAGTAACATTGAATCCTTGTAACAAACCGGCCAGAACCGTAGCGGTTCAAAGCACACATTACCACTGCCATAGATAAACAGTCACACATATGCGAGTACCACTGGGACATTCATTGATGTGGGAGTTTAAGAGCGAGTTTGTGTGCGTTTAGTTTGGACTTGTAATGTTACCAAAGAGATTTGACTACACTTCACTGCGCAAAGGCGACTCGAATGAATGTCAAATCCAACAATCAAGCTTCAGTGCCTATATAGACACATACATACATACATATATACATACAAACGTAGATATGTGTAATTTATGTACTTGCGTCTGCATACACCCACACTCCCCAAAATAATCATCTACACGTGCTTGTAATGGACAATGCTTCTGATATTTTAGAACGCACAAACGAAGCACAGATACACAAGCAAACAAATCTGGCATTGAAAGCTTTATGGGCCAAGTGCGCCTTTGCTAGCTTGTTTGCGCGTAGAGATAACACAAAAAAACGCATTTTTCGGTAGCAACGGCAACAAAAGATAAAACATTGAAGAGCCGTAAAGCAGTATCAATGTCCTAAACAACAAGTGCTTTCGCCTGCACAAAACGTATCGAAAATAGAGAAAACAGCAAAACAGCGTTTAACTGTACCAAAACGATTTTGGAGCCCTTGGCTTTGGTGTACCTCGCTTTTCCTCTCTCTCTTACTCTGTGAGCGCGCGCTTAGGGTCAAATGCATTCAAAGTGAATTTTACAAAGCCAGTGAATTCGGATGACAGCAGCAATAGCAATGAAACAGTGCTATTTTATGCCTCTTCTAACGCTTGCACTTTTTCTATTTGTGTAACTTATGTGCGAAAAAAGCTCGGTATCGCCTTTGGACGTTTATCTTTGATATTGACTTGAGATTTGTGGTGTTGCACATGCATTTGATATTTGAAAAGCCTATATACGTATATACATATGTAATCAGTAACCACCCACATTTGAAATGGGTTCAACTTAGGGCTGGGGCTACGCGCATTTTCGCACAATCGGATATTCGTATGTTTATGCGGATAAAATCCAGATATCCGCTAATATCCCTACTTTTTTGTTATCTGGTTAATAACCGTTCACATGGCTATCCGCATATTCTAAGCAGTGGTTGAATGAATTTCGAAAAATTGTTCTCAAAATTACTGAATCTACTGAGTGGAAAAAAATAACGAAAACGCGGTTATCCGGATATGCGGTTAAAATCCGTTTATTTTGTTATAGCTATGAATATTTGGATATACAGATATTCGGTTTTCTAATTAGATATTCGAATATTCGTAATAACCGAATATTAAAAAAATTTGGATAGAACTCGCATCCATCGTTCAAATTCGTATTGGAGAATAATTAATCGTTAATTTTAAGTTTTTTTGGGCTGCCAAGAAGTTGTCGATTGACAATTTCATCGGGCTATTCAGCATGGCGTGAATAAGAACTTTTGTACAATGAACAAGGCCGAGCCGCGCTAGGGGCTCTTTAAGCGTGAATAGATCGGTTAGCCTCCCACTCGAAACTGTTTAAGATAGAACTTAGGATGTATAACTCGGAGATTGCAAGATCCTAGCGGGTGTCTTGATTTCATAAAGTAACAGTGGCAGCTACCCTCCAGATTTCCATAGAAATCCTATTCTCTCGATGCATTTGATGTACGAGGGGAGAAGTTGGGCAATCATCATCGAGGAGCATTTGAATTATTCCAAATCCGGAATAGGGAGGAAATGTGAGAACCTTAAAATTATTAAGCGAACACCGTTTACTATGCGCGATAAACTCGTTCAACATTTCAACGCTCCGTGTAGACAAATCAACTCACTCGTCGTTTCTGTTAAAGACTCTTTAAAGATTGAAAGAGCTGCACATAATAAACAGGATTGCTGAGGAGCATTTACCCCTAAGTTGGCATGCAAGGGTATATCGATATAATTGGATCTGCACTCAATTTCAGAAATTATATTGGGCAGTTGCTCTACGAATATGGTCAGCTGGTGCGTGCCTTGACATCGAGGCGGCTTTCAATAACGTCCATCCTAAGGCGATCGTTAAATCCCTGGATAAATTTTACATCGAAATCGACCTTATCAGCTGTAACTAATAGCTTGCTACACATAAATAATTGTCGCAGCGGAATGGGCAACGAATTTCTTCCAAAAACAGAGAGTAGTGGCCGATGGCGGTTTCTTCGCTTTATATAATCGTTATAAAACCAGTTTGATTGTATAGTTACTTCCTGTCATGGTCCGCCTAGGAATTTTCAGAGATTGCAAAGATCTGCTCTAATTGGAGTCAGTAGAACATTCAGACTGCCCCTGCTGGGACCGACTAGATTCTTCACCACCTATATTCTCTCATGGAAAGATTGGGCATAGGTAGTGGAATATCATTAATTAGGGATTAGTGAATCTACTAACGTATGGACCACTGGCTCAAATTCAGACTATCTAGTCAGCTGAACTGTGCGAAAATTTTGCAATGCTAAACGGCTAAGTCCTTATGAACACGGGTAGATCGACAGCAGTCTGAGGAGCTCTTAAATCTAAACAAGGTATATCTCCCGCTGCTGGTGGGAGTTTTAACTGGCCATTGTGCAACTAGAATTCTGGCGGTAAGGTCGTAAGATCACCCCAAGACCTTGCCGTCGACAAGTTGAAATAATATCAGCAATGCCTTGGATGTCCAGCTAACGAGAGCTTAAGGTGTAAGTATACTTATTTTTAAACTCTGAAGAAAGAAATTACTTTTAAAAAGCCAACTTTAATTTGTAGTAAAATTTTACGATTTTGACAGCATTCGGTTTTATTTGTGGCTATACATTTTAAATTGCATAAAAAAGCAAAAATAATAATTTACGAAAAACTTATTCGCTTAGTTGACGTATAAAAAGCGAATACAATAGGACAAAAAATCCATTTCAATATTTGCTTGTACTTTCAATTTCTGACCAAGCAATAGCTATCAGGTCAATTGGGACTAGCAGTATGAACGCTTAGGACAACGATGCGCAGCTCTATGCAACTTTAATGCACCAAGCTTGGCCAGTTCAATTTGGTGTGGCACTTTGTCACATTGTTGTGCAGCCATATTGTGGCACATTGGTTTCAGTGGTGAATGCAGCTTGTTTTAAAAAGCTTTTGGTGCATGCTGAGTTTTGCTTTGTTTTTGCTGAATTTCAAAAAGAAATAAATTGAAATTGACATGAAAAAACAGAAGCAGGCAAACGAGTGTTGCCAAAATTGTGCAGTACGCCAGCTCTTTCTGCTGTTGCTGTTATTTCAACTGCTGTCTCATCGCTTCGCTGCCGAGTGACAGTGTTGCCAAAGCGCTGGGAGTACAATGATATAAATAGAAAAAATAAAAGGAAAAGGCAACTAAGTAATTGAATTATTGGAGTGCAACAAAATATTGGGCGATGGCAATTGGAAAGTGACACATTTTATGCTATTATACTTTTTGCTATAATAGAATTGAGACTAACTAACTAAGTAGCAAGTGAAAGTGAAATGATAGCGCCAAGAGCAATTTCTGAAGAGGAATGGCAAGCAGTTGTGGGGATAGTTTAAATGAAAATGCCAACTTCTAAAGTATGCTTTTTTTTGTAATATCTAATTTATTTACTTATTCTGGTTAAGTGAAAGTTTTGCAAGTAACCATTTAAGCGCCTTAAGGTATGCAACAATACAGTAATGATCCGAAAAGTTTGCAGCTGCGCGATATTATGAGATTCTAAAGCTTACTCACTGGGACAAAAATGAAGATATTTCACACTAAAATATGTTAAAAAGTAATTTCGCAGAAAGTTATGAGATTGCGTTAAAATGAAACAAAATTAAGAACATAAATATGTACAATAGAACAAAAAAGAAATATGATGAAATAAATACAATTTTAATTAAAAGCAAGCATAAAACGGTGAAAAAATCTAATTAAATTAAATAACATTAATTAAAAAAAGGAGAAATGCAATAATATAAAGTAAAGTTAAAGAATAAATTAAGTTGATTTAAATGCAATAAAATTAAATAAGAAATATAAATTAAAATAACTAAAAGCATATATAAAAGGTAAAGTAAATAAAAAAATGTTATTGAATAAAAATTTATAAAAAAATGAAATAAAATCAAACAGAGCAAAATGGAATAAAAAGAAACAAATTAAATTAAAATAAAGTGACAAGTAAATAAAAATAGATAACAAATATACAAAGTAAAATTTAATAACATAAAACAAAATAAAAAATTTACTAAGCTAAAGTTGAAATAAAATAAAAAACAACGAAAAATAGATAAAGTAAAAGTAAGGCTAAGGATAAAATAAACAAGTTTGTTAATAAAATAAAGATACAAAAAATTAAAATGAACTAAAAAAAAAACTTAAAAAATGAAAATATGTAAGTTACATCATATATGTAATGCTTCTATATTGGCAGTAAGCTAACTTCTCAATGTGTAAGCATTCCGAAATCAAAGCGAGACGGTCTAGTACCGTTTTTGTCAATGTATTGTGTACTTGAGTGTCGTTTTTGTATATGTGTTGTGTACATGTTTATTTATAAACGTATGTGTTCCTTTTCTTTAGTACGTGTTTATTGATATATCTGTACTGTAGTGTTTTCGGACGGTACTAGCTCTTACTGCCAATATAGGAGTATTACATATATGAGTTACATTAACAGAATATTTGATAAAATAAAGTGAAGTAGAGTTAAACAAAATACTAATAAAAGTAAAAAAATACATATAATAAATTAAAATAGATACAAATAATTACAAAAAAAATTTATAGAAATTAAACTAAAAATTCAATGCATACAAAAGCTGAAGAAAATTTTAACTATTTCACTAAAAAATTAAACAAAACCCTAATATATGAAATAATAGTGGAAATTTAAATAAATAAATAAACGAAAAAAATTAAATAAATTTCAAACTACATAAAAGAAAAAAACAAAATCAAATAAAATACATATTACAAATTTTTTGTACACAGTTTTAATCAAAAATTTTAAAATAAAAACGTGCAAAAAAAAGTTTATTAAAATTAATAGGAGTGCGATATTTTGATCAGCTTTGGCTATTTGTCTTTTGTTTATTTAAGGCTAAATATTTTTTTTATAAAATTCTGGCTGGCTATGCAACAAGCACCAAAAAAAATTCGGATTTCAATCTTTGTACAAAAATTATAAAAATTTTGCAAACTTTCACCACAATTTCAGAACATTTAGAAAACATGTTGGTATGTATAAAAATGGACGAGATCAATTAATTTTTCAAACAACTAGAGTACCACTGTCCCATGTAATGGACGCTGAATAACGGTAAAGGCAAGAGCTTTATACAATTTTTGATTTCATTTTAAAAATGAACGATCCAGTGGTTAATAAGGCATACAAATTTTTAAATGTTTCGATGCAGCGGTTGATTTTTTGTACAGAAAGGCAAATAATATATTGTTATATTAATATATTTAAAAGTATGAAACTATATGCCTTTCACCATGAAACGGTGCGTTTGCGTTTATGGTTAATAAAGCCTTTAGGCAGACATTGCTGGATATAGTTCCAAGTTGCATTAATGCAAAGCATCAACCTCTTTTATTTCTAAACAATAAATGATGGACATGTCCAATTTGCGCAACTCAGCTCCAATTCGGGTGTTAATGCAACTTGGAACTCAGCCTTATTCTACGCTTGTTTTATAACCCTCTCACTTTCAGTTTCCATTTGAATTTTTGTTATTGTCATTCCTTTTAATGCCCTTATTTTTTCCTTTGTACGCCTTCTTATCACCCCAAAAACAAGCAATTCAGCTGTGTTTAAATTTTTTGGTAGTTTTTGCACCTAAAAGTAGGCAGAGAAATGTTCTGCTGGACAAAAACAGACCACGAAAACCTATGCGTAAAATTCCTTTGCTTGATTATGTGTGCAAATACGGGTGGTTTTTGTGCGTGTGTTTATGTGTGTGCGCTGTATGTGCAAAAATATGCGAACTGACTTGTTTGTATGCATTTGTGTTGCATCGAAAACATGTGGGTCTCTGCTTTATTGCGGTTACGTTGAACATCACACCCATTTTAGGTTACAGGTGAAGCGTAAGCGTATTTTTCTCTCTCTCTTTCTCTTATTGTATCTGTAATTCTATGTATCTATTGTAGTGTTATACTAGTATCACTTCGTTTTGTGTGTCGGCACACTATGTATCGTCCTATATTTGTTTTTTATTCAGCTTGCTTTTTTCTCCTTTGACTGTCGTTATTGTGAGGAAAACCACAAAAATGCAACTTAATCGGCTCATGTCGCAAATGGAGAATACAAAATATCTAAAAGAAGCATTCACATATGCTGTTACTGCCACCAGTTTCATCCTCTTTCGCCCCCCCTGTTGCAATAGATACGTATACGCATTGTCGAACTTTATTATCTACTGCCCAGCATATCTGATTATTCGATGATGCGGAAGAATTTCGGTACTCTGTGGTCACACAAAAAGCGTTGTCTCTATGCCAGAAAAAGTAAGCAACAAACAGATTGTGTTCTTCTCCTACTACTTATACATACAACATGCCCACACTGTAATATAAAATGTGCCTACATATTTGTATTGCAGCGGAGACTGTTGTGACTTTGGCCAACGCGCATATTTTTCAATGTTGTTGCGTATTGGCATTTCTATTTAAAAACAAACAAAAAAAACACGCTAGCCTTAAATGAACACTAGAAATTGTTTTCTGTGCAAAAATGCGTGAAAAATTTACTTGGAAAATCCAGTGAACTGCAATAGAAAGAAAAATAAAGAACAAAAACCCTATGTTTACAAGCTTATGTGTACTCTTGTATCCTCTTATTTTCTGCTCAAACATTCAGAGAAAGTGAACTTCGAAAGTGCTTCTTTAAGAAAAATAAATGATTTGGACGTAGGCTTTCAGCGGCATCAACGCGGAAGTTCTAGGAAAATTACGTAGAAATTGGGTTTTTGGATGAGGTTTCCTATTTCGAGGTTTAACTCCACTTATGTGTACTTGTCCCATTAGCAAGCAGAAATCTGGAAGCTATCTAGGTGAAATAAAAATCGGCCGACTCACTGGAACCAAAATTAACTAATAAGTCAGCATTAACGACACCAGCATTTTTGACCAGATAAAAATGGAACTAGGCCTTCAAGTAATAGGGCCAGCTGGAAAATCGCTTAGTTTTCGAGAGCCAAGTCAACAGGGCTCAAAAAAGTTAAATTTGGGGTTTTTGCACCTTCTCAATGCCTCATATTGCAAATATGTCGAAGAAAATAAAGCATGCGGACAAGTCTGAACAACAACAGTTTTTTCCGATCGTATGGGAAATATTGTATTACAAGCCATAGAGTGCTTAGTCGCTGAAATTTGGTGAACAGCTCTCTACTTAATAGCTGTTACAAATACAAAATTTAATTTCCGTTGGTGAAAATTTGAAAGCACTTATTTGTGTGAAGTGAAAAATATTGGGGAAGCTATTGCATATAATTTACCCTTTTTCTTCTAATCAGCTTTTAGGTTAAATATTTTCTACTACAAAATTAGATATAGCCAATCTATTTTGACTAAAAAAATATGATAAAAGATTATAGTTTATTTGCTATTCGCACAAAAATTTGGAGCTAGAAATTTTGTTACTTTTTCCATTATCCAACAACAGTTGTACGTATGTTAAGTGCAATAAAAATAAACAAATGTAAAACTTCATCAAGGGAACAATTAAAGTTGGAAAACAAAAAGTTAAATTGCAAGCAAAGGGAATAATGAGTGGTGTAGGCTTTTCAAATAAAACGCAAATGAAACGTTTCAGATGAAAATTGGCATGAGAGGCGGAGAAATATGGAAATAAAGCTTGTAAAAAAGTAAATGTACATAAATGGGAACGGTGATACAATGAAAAAGTTTTAGCCATTTTTAACCACAGTAGTACAATTAGTAAAGCTAATATTGCTTAGAAACAATAAAAGAGAACTATTAGCAAAAGTAATTACAATTGAGACCACAAAATTAAAATGCAACCGAGATACACAAATAAAGACATTCGTACATAAATAAGTAAATATATATATAACTATATATAGGTACGCATTTATTTATAATGCTAAGAATATACACATTTTTTATTAAAGCTTTATTTAACTTCATTTATGTTAGTCTGAAGTTTTTTGGTTTACAGCTTGAAAAGGCCTCTGCAAGATATATGAAGTAACTATTATGATCGTCTTCACATTTGTTTTTATAACGGCATGAAATTATTTGAATTTCCTTATCTGGTGACCCACTAAAATAATGTTCACCCAAAAACAGAGAGGAACGAGCTCAAATATAAATTTTTTTTTGAATCGGGAAATACACATAAAAACCATCAGTTCTAGATTTTGAATTAAATTTGCATTTTTATTTAGTTNGATGAAACCAACGGAAATGTTATATCGGTCAAAAACAAGTTATACGTGGCCCGGCGTTTCTCTGGGTCACGTCTAGGAATCGAGATATATCGATTTGACGTTAGTAACTATCATATAGGGGAAATTGTCACCTTTGGTGGTCTTTTTTTTTGGTATAACTCGAGAACCACTAGTCCGGTTTTGCTCAAACAAATTAAAACAAAAAATTAAATTAAAAATTACAATTCCTTTAATCTGTTCATATAACGTTTTTCTATATAATCAACAGTTTTGCCGGTAAAAATAAATGTATGAAGAAAAAAAAAATATTTTTTGCCTAAAATATTAAATTTTTTTATTATTTTAAATTCATAAAAAATCCAAAACGGGAAAAAGGCAAGTCGTATTACTTTCGCGCNCGATTCCTAGACGTGACCCAGAGAAACGCCGGGCCACGTATAACTTGTTTTTGACCGATATAACATTCCCGTTGGTTTCATCCCATCCCGATTTTGACTGTCGCATAGTGTAACAAGCAAAAAAGTCCAAGCTTAGGCGAAGCCGAACACTAATTACCCGGCGCAAGTATTAAATTTTGTTTTTTCATCTTTCCGAAAACTACCGTTACATGGTTATTTATTTATTTCACACATATTTGCTAGTATATTCAGTTAGACTTAATGAGATAAACTTATATAGTTATAAGTGGGCGGTAACACGCCCATTTTCCAAAATTCCATAAAAATGTTACATCTTTTCAAAAGGTTCTGTTAAGTAAATTACCGTGCTTAAATTTCGAAATATCGAAGTTTTGAGTGTTTATGAAATTTTCCGTTATATGAAAAGTGGGCGTAATTTTAGTCCGTTTTAAAAAATTTTCAAAGTTTCGCTTTTATGTATGGTACAAGTTGATCGAAGATTTCGTATTTCTGTAAATTACCGTTATATGGGATGTGGGCGTGGTTATTGTCGATTTTAAAACTTTCGGCCATTTCGTATGTTATACCAAGGCCAACAACTGTGCCAAGTTTGGAAGAAATTGGTGGAGCGGTTACCAAGATATACACATGTAATCATAAGTGGGCGTGGCTACGCCCATTTTCCAAAAGTTTATAATATTCTTATTTTTCGTCTACAATTTATTGTAAATACCAATTTTGAGTAAATAATCTTCAGTAGTTACTAAAATATCGCAGTTTTGGTATTTCTGAAAACAACCGTTATATGAGAGGTATGTAGGCGTGGTTATTGTCCGATTTTTCCAATTTGCAATACCGTTCGTCCTACACTCAAAAGAAGTGCACGCACCAAGTTTTGTTAAAATATCTAAATTTTTACTCGAGTTANGACGGACGGACAGACAGTCACCGCTTAATCGATTTCTCTTTTCATTCTGATCATTTATGTATACATTTGTCTATATCTATCTCGATTCGTTTTGCCTGTTACAAACAACCGTTATGTGAACAAAGTTATAATACCCTTGTGCACAAGTGCGCTCGGGTATAATTGCAGAGTTGAAACTTTGAGTTTAAGTAAGTTGGTAAGATAAAGGAAATATTCCAGTATGGATGCCAATAGAAAGAGGCTTAAGAAGGTTTATATCTGAACATATTTTTGCGGGGAGTTGCCACCTGTTTGAAAATTTGAATACAATTTAATTGATAAGATAGATTATATATTACAATATGGGTACCAAACTTAAGAGCTTCAGGATAACCCAGCAAAAAATCGGTAATCGCTTTTAGTGGTAACGTGTTCTAGAAGGAATAGCGTTTAATGCCTTCGAATTTTTTCGCTTCTTTTAGGCATTGCCAGTAATGCAAAGTAGAATGTCCTACAATATTTTATTTATCTCGCTTCTTCGTTTCATTTCGGGGAATGCAAATTAGAATGTCCTATAATATTTATTTTTTAATTCGTTTCTTTGCTTAATTTCCGGGAATGCAAAGTAGAATGCTGCATCGTAGTCAGCTGAAAATGGAATGAATATCCAAAAATTCTTTTTCTACCGTTACTTTCTGTGGAAATTTGTCTCGCATAAAAATCATGTTTTGCTTTGTTCAATTTGCAGCGAAGTTGAAGTCAGTCAATGAAGTGACGTACAAGAGTGAGGAAGTACAATTTTAAGCTTAATTAAATATGCATGTATGTACATACCGATTTTAAAGAAAATCTAAATACCTAAATACATACATATGTACGCTGATTTATAAAAATTTTAATTAATTTTAACCTTTTAAGACATTTTCTGATTTCAATTTAATATAAATAAGTATGTACTTATCTAGGCATTCTACATTAGTTCTCTGTAAGGCATTCTTTGTTCGCTTCTCTGGATTCTGTTTATCCATGCGTTCTCCCTTCGTTTGAAGGTAATGCTGCGGTTAAGGGCTTACCTCCAATGACATGCCCATGTTAAAATAAGGCCTTCTTGAAGCGAAACGGTAAGCGATTCCCATCGCCTAGCTCGTTTCCACTTTCGTTTCTGTGGTAATCGTGTTTTTTGCTGGGAATTTACTACCGAAAATATTTTAGGGTTGCCACCTGTTTTAAAATTCGAATTCAATTAAATTGACAAAGCAAACGATATATTGCAATATGGGTGTCAAACTAAAATATATTCGAGACCAGTTGCAACCTATTTGAAAAGTGTAATTACATTTAATTGATTACATAAACCAAATATTTATTACAATACGGGTATAAACGAAAGGTATTTGACAAATACATATTTGATTTGAAAAATATCTTCGTAGTGCCTTGGTATTTTTTTTCACTGCCTCTCGCTACACCCAAAACACTTAGTAAATACTGTAGTAACTGTAATTGCTTTATTTCGATCAAATTACTTCGCACAAATCAAGTACGTTCAGATTTGCTTTCATAATTTCTATAAATGTGTGATTAGCACGTGTACGTATGAGTGTGGCTAGTACTTGATTAAAAAAAAAATGTTGCATACCTCAGGCATTTTTAAATTTTCTCAACAGTGGGGGCTAAAATAAATGACAAACTTTCATTCGTTTCTTGATTGATGATAACAACATTGATAAAGGCATGAGAAGTCGCTCTGAAAAAATAAAAGCATCCTTTTTCCGAAAAATGACACTGAAGATGGCACAACGCCGAAATCGGTTTGTCTCCAAACCAAATTTGACAAGGGATGACGGAAATTCGTTCCATAATACATCATACACCCACCCTGTCGGAAACAACAACAACCAAAAAGGAAACATCCTTTTTCCATTTTCATGGCAATTAGTGGCTTTTACCACTTTTTAACTTTCATTCTAAGAACAATCCATTTTCAAATGTTCCGCCTAAATGTTATGCCACCAAAGTGGATTTGTGGCTATGGAAATTATGCCAGCCAACGGAAACAATGTGCAGAAATTTCGCGAGATTTTAAAAGTGCCCTTATGTATGTCGCCGCCACTTGCTTTCTTGCGTTCGCGTCAGCCGCCGCAGTTCTTGTTTTTATTATTGTTAGCCACTAATTGGAATGAAGTTTTTGTGGTGCTTGGTGTGCTTGCGGCAATTGTTGCTAAGTATTTTGCCGAATGTTTAAGCGGCGTGTAGAAGGTGAGGCGTGTTGCTATTGCTTATGTGCAGATTGTATATATGTATAGCTATATGTATGTACATATACAGTTGTCCACAAAATAATAGGAGTGGGATATTTTAACCTGTTTTGGCTATTTGTCTTTAGTTTATTTAAAGTTTCGTATTTTTTTGTAAAAGCCTAGCTGGTAATACAACAAACACCATATAAATTTACATTTTCAAGTTTGTACAAAAATTATAAAAATTCTGCAAATTTTCACCAAAATTTCAAACTATTTAACCAGAATCTTTAGAAAATATGTTGGTATGCAGTTTTGTAGCCCATTCAATTCTAGTCTGAAGAAGTGCAAGTTTCAAGCTGCTAAAAAATTCCGTTGATTTTTGAGAATTTTTTCGGTTGAAGGTGTTTCACGTTTTTTCCATACAAAGTATGTTCGACAATTTTCTTTTATATGGGGACAGTGCCAGCAAAAAAAATTGCCAAAAATCAACGGAATTTTTTAGCAGCTTGAAACTTGCACTTCTTCAGACTAGAATTGAATGGGCTATAAAACTGCATACCAGAATTTTCTCTGAAGATTCTGATTAAAAAGTTTGATATTTTGGTGAAAATTTACAGAATTTTAATAATTTTTGTACAAAGGTTGAAATCTGAATTTATTCGTTGTTTGTTGTATACCCAGCTTGACTTTTGTATAAAAATAATAAACATTAAATAAACAAAAGGCAAATAGCAAAAACTGACCAAAATAACGCACTCCTATTATTTTGTGGACCACTGTACATACATATGTAATTGCATTCATAAATATTAGAATAGCAAACAACAGTTAAATTTAATTTTGGCTCAATGCACAGAAGTGCTGAACACATATAATTCATTTGTTACCTTTTCCTATTTGCACTCACACTTGCATAAGGTTAAACTGAAAATTTATCCTCATAGCTAACGGATGCGTGTGTCAGGCTTGCAAACAGCTCGTCGCCGGAAATCTGGTGACGGCAAGGTTGATTCTGCAAGTTTAAAATGAAAAGTTGCTCCCGCCGGTGTCGGCTTAATTCCATTTCATTTTAGTGCAATTTATTTTTATGTTTTTTTTTTTATAACTTCCTTGCGGAGGTTGCAACCGGAGAAACATTTGATATTTATGCTTTTACTGAAGGAAGCAGTGTCTTAGATTTTTTTATTTTTTTTTTGTTTACCCAGATTGGTTTGAGAAATTTCTTTGCATACGTTACGGCTGCAGGCATAGCTCACGTGAGGAGCACTCTGTAGACATGCATACATCGCTTGAAATGAAATTGCTCAAAGCACTCACACAAACTTGTAGTATTTACTTCTGCGAGCGTAAGGTTGTCCTCCACCTCCTGCCATCCACCGCTGCTTGGCTTGCTTTATAATCTGTTTCCTTTGCAGCTTCCCTTACTCCCCAAGCTGCCATTTTCCAGCGCTTGCGCAAAAATTTCGCAGTTTTAACTCTTTACTCCCAATCCACAGGGGTCTACTTCATGCGCCGCTACGAACTTTTGCGTTCATTTCTCATTTTTGTTGAATTGTTTTTTGTGTGTGAAAATATTACTTCTTGCTAGGCGGCAGTACTTTGGCCACTAGCGCGAACGGCAAATTATTGTGCTTTAAAGAAGAAAAAAAAACTGCGACACAAAGGCGTTCACAAAACCACTCAGAAATTAAGAGAAATATTTTTCTCGGTAATTTTTTCACACCTTAAAGGTAGAATATAGCAAAATAAATATTTATATGATTGTGATATCGGTAAAATATCGTATATGTACAGTTGTCCACAAAATAATAGAAGTGCGATATTTTGACCCGTTTTGGCTAATTGTCTTTTGGTTATATAATGCTTATTATTTCTTTATAAAAGTCTAGCTGGTTAAACAACAAGCACCGTATAAATTCAAATTTCAAACTTTGTACAAGAATTATAAAAATTTCGCAAATTTTCACCCAAATTTCAAACTTTTTAATCATAATCTTTATAAAAAATTTGGTATGCAGTAGTTTACCCCGTTTAATTCTGGAAGCGTCCTCCATATAAAAGAAAATGTTCAAACATACTTTATATAGAAAAAAACGTGAAACACCTTCAATCAAAAAAATTTTGAAAAATCAACAATATTTTTTACCAACTTGAAACTTGCACTTCATTAGACTAGAACGAGAAAAGATACAATACTGCATACCAAACTTTTATCTAGAGGTTCTCATTGAAAAGTTTGAAAATTCGGTGAAAATTTACGAAATTTTTGTAATTTTTTACAAAATTTTAAATATGAATTTATATGGTGTTTTTCGTATAGCCAGCTAAACTTTTATAAAAAAATATAAAAAAAAAACATTGAATAAACAAAAGACAAATAGCCAAAACTGGGCAAAATATCGCACTGCATTTTATTCGAAACTAGCAAATATTTACCCGGCGTTCTTCACTGTGCCTTAAATGTAATTTTGTGCTGTTTGATACCCAGATTGTAATATTTCATTTATTTTATCAATTTAATAAAATAAAAAATTTCAAACAGGTGGCAACTCTACTTAAATATATTTCAGGCAGTAAACTTTCCTAAAGCTCTTAAATTTGATGCCCACAACGCAATATTAAATTTATAGTATGAATTAAAATAAATTAAAATTTTCAAAAAGGTGGCAGCCTTCAACAAAAATATTTTCGGCTGTAAACCTTTTTAAAGCTCTTTCTTTTGACAGCCATATTGTAATATTTACTTCATTTTATCAATTTATTTTAAATTTTCCAATAGGTGGCAACTCTCTATTGTTTTTCTTTCTTTATTTTAAGTTAGACTTCCAGCAATACACCGGGGAAAACTGCATTCAATTCCATACATTAGTTTTCGAGTGATGCGCGTACAAACATACAGACAGACAGACCAACAAAATTTCTAAACTGGTCTGTTTTGCGACTATAATTAATTTCGGGACTAGTTTAGGACCTTTTTTGGCCCTTGTTCAGGAATATTTCAGGTCCATTTCGTAACTAGTTCAGGAAAATTTTAAGAGCACTTCGGGTCTAGTTCGGGATTAGTTCAAGTCTCTTGGGACTAGTTCGGAATTATTTTGGGACGAGTAAGGACCATTTTGGGACCGTTTTAAGACTTGCTCGAGATCATTTCGGGACAAGTTCACGGCTTTTTCAGATCCACTTCGGGACTAGAGTTATGCAATGAGCGACTGAGCGGGGTGTGTTGAGTGATCTAAGTCCTCCGGAGAACATTAACCAGCCTTCTAGTTCCAGCTTCCCATTAAGGGTTCGAACACTCGAGGTGCATTCTCTCAAATCTCATTTATTAGCAGTATTTTAAGTAAGTTAAGTATAGAAATTTCCTTTGTTCGCAGTTATATAATTTTCATGTTCGGTAAGCAGGATACCTATTTAACAGTTTTCTAAATACACACAAGCATTTATATCCTACGCATCTGATTTTTGAGTTATGCCTCTTTTGAAAAGGTCGTACGCAATCAAGTGTAAACTAAAGGATGCACTAACCGAAAATCCAGTCAATTTACTTATTGATTACTTAACAGATTATAGGCCAACATGGTAGAAATGCAAAAACAGATATTTGGTTTATTTACTGCAATTTGCCGTAGAAGTGTTGAGAAGAGTAGATGAGCAGACGAGCAGAGAGGTGAATGATATGTTCATAAAAAATTAACGTTTAAAGGCAATGCAGCTAAACACTTTATAGGACACACCAGGATAGATTGGCAAAATGTTTAGATTTCTGAATGTAAACAATTTGCTACATGTATGTATATACCTATGTATTTACCTATGTATTTGTATTAAGCATATGACTTTTTTTCTAAAATTAAATATAACTTTGAGGAGAATATGAGGAAGGATGATAATCCAATAAAAATAACGTTTGTGTCAATATTTGGTAAAGAATATGTACCCGCAGGGAACTCCGAAAAAAAAATTGCAGGTAAAAAATTTGCATATGTATGTATATGAAAAATTCCATGTCAACTGAATTATGACTGTAATACAAAATTGGTTTCTAACTTTTTTTTTATTCCGTTGACTCAAGGAAATTTAGGTTCGCTAAAACGGTTATATTTGCGGCTCTGTATAATTCACATTACATATTTTTAATTTTAAAAATTTCATTATAATTATTTTCGGCAAACCTCTTACCTGTAAACTTAAATTTTTTCGTTGAAAAACCATTCCAAAATTTTGTTTATAATAAAAATATGTCTTGAAGGCTTGCAAGTTTAGAATTATGTTTAATTGGTCTGACAGGGCGTATGATGAACATTAAATTATTCATTCTTAAATTCAACTTTTCTAGGAAATTATCTTTTTCCATAAAAAAAACTCACTTAATATGTACATATAAGATAAACAAAATCAATTGCTTTAATATTTTATATGTCCCCTGGTGCTGTTCTAATTGTTGTAAATAACAGCCATTATATCAACCCGAGAGGATTTGCGAAGTATTTCATTTGGCTTATTTAATATTATGAAAGGTATTTTTTAAAGTGGAAATTTGATAGAAAAGTTGAATTTAATAAGTTAGTCTAAATCATATGCCCTGTCATAGCATTTAAAAAATGTTCTACATCTGCAGATTATCAGGATATACACAAATTATTCTGTTACATAACATATCATTTTGTAATATTTGTACAGTTGCACCCTAATGTTTCCATTACTTAATTTCTTCGATCTCCTTGAGAGCAATCCTGACATCCTATTAAAAATTTGAAGATGCAGATTTACTATAATTTCGCACAAATATGGTAAACATGTCCAATTATCTGCGTTTCCAACGTTTTAACGGACAATTTGGAGGACCGCACCTCTAGTTATCACAGGACAAATGATCACGACAGAAAAACACAGGAAAAATTGTCACAATACAAATGATCATAGAACAATTGATCACTAGAAAACTCATCACAGGACCATTAAATCATTAAGAAAATACATAATTTTTAATTGTCGGACCTTCAAACGGTTGAATAAATGCTCACGCAGAAACACTATGAGCGAGACCAAGAAGTTACTCGAAAAATATCAGCTTCAGCATCATAATCGCAATACTTCCTGTGGTTCCGAGTTGCAACGAGACGGCCAGAATTGAATTGCTCCCAAATCATCTCCGACGGCACTCGCTCAACTTTCAAAATATTAAAAAATTTCCCAAACCGCTCTTGATTCCTACCATTACGATGATGAAAGTCATTATGCCAACCTTCCCTCATGCTATTGGTCCTTGGCTCATTGTTAATGACTGCATAGTAGCAGTTCCAAATTCCTGTAGGAAACGTGGCAGACATGTGACCATTACAATAAGAGGCTTCAACTCATTATGAGTAGAAAAAAGCTGCGAAGGAATGAAGCTAGTAAAGCTGCATCCACGAAAGCAGGAGGGACGAATGCTAACTCAATCAACATCCCTCAACATGTTTTGAGCCTAATGCTGTTTAAAAACCGTACAACATATTGGGTTAAATGAAAGTGAAAGCACCCGTAGAGATGATATGGAAATATTTCTTTCCCAGCCCCAATAAAAGTAGCCTCAAGGCTAGTAATAGATACTTCTGGAAGCAAGCAAAACCTACACAAATGATATAGTCTTGATTGCATTATTGCCAGCATCGTTATTATCGACAATAGCTCAACTTCTAGTGTAGAGCCGTTTAAATAAGATAGGCATTGAAAGAAATTTCCCATCAAGCATCCAAATTGGAGAGGAATTAAATATATATAACGATTGGCATGAGAAGAATTATCGTTCAATATGAAATTCTTACCATTGTTAAACAATTGAAATTGCTCATGGATAACTAGTTCACTCAATGTTTTGGGTGTTAATAGTTATGGCTTACTGCGAAGGCGCTGACATTAAATACTTTTCTGCAGGCCGAGGAAACTCGACAGACGTATTTCTTCATACTTGAGCGGTTATTTCACCAGCAATAACATTTGGTGATTTATCATTCGCTGCTGCACGTTTCTTAAGTTAATTCACGATTGTTCTGGCATTAACTTTTGCAACGTTGTGTGGGAAGGAACATTGCTGTGTTTGGAATTGTAATCCACACTTCGCCAAGTTGAAGTCTCCGCCGAAGCATTCTCACGATGTTTAATACACAAATATCCCTTGTATAAGAAATAATGGCCCTACAGGCTTAAAACGAAATTCCAAGTCATAATGCAGATCTACATTTGAACCACACCTCACATGTACGACTGCTGAAATTAATCGATCAGTTATGCGAAATAATTCTCTCCATCCTTCAAATACCAATCACATCATGGTCCACACTTCGGAAACCACGGAAAAAACCACATATCGCACACTATCTTCAAAAGTGATACAACTCAAAATTTTGATTTTTTGAAATCATACACTAAAAATGTACGCAGAGCCTTTATTTACCTTTCAGCAAAAGCTATAGTAAATTTTTGATATAATTTGTTGAAAAAACCTGCGGTAAAGTCGCCCTTGCCCATTTGATTAGCATGTGCTAAGAAATAGTTTTTCGCATTTTCTGGCGAACGTATAATTTTGAGTTATGTCACTTTTGAAGATCGTGTGCGATATGCACCATGTAGAGTAGATTAAATTAAATAGTTAGTTCCTGTGGCAATCAGTAGCAAAGTTGTGTTGTGAAAAGACTTGTTGCTATTGTAAGCAAATTTTACACTGCTTTTGTGCCGGCTCGGAAATTTTTATTCACCTCATAATATTTTGGCGCTTATACTTTTCGCTAAGTTTTTGGCCAAGCGTATCCTCATGGTGACTCACAAAGAGGAGCGGCCTACAGTTTTACGAAACGACGCCTCCGAACAGCAAATGGTTTTATGAAAAGCTTTTTCAAGGCAGATATAATTCAATGATGAGGTCGTACGTATATTAGTCCTTAACCAATAATTAATTAATCCCAACGGCTTTTTACCCTCCATTCCCGCCCAACCGACACGAGGAGCGCAGTCCGCATGACGTACGGAACCTTTTTTTTTAGTTTTGTGGTGCCGAGTAGTGGAAACAGGAGTTTTTTAAGTTTCGAGATCTAATCAGAATCAAATTCATCAGCTGATTGGNTGACAGTTAAAATCTTGACATAAACCACGGAATGATTCGTTTAGTTCAAAATTAGTTTTGCATGGCTTTAAAAATAGAGGTCGAAAGTGTCTTGACACTCGAGAAGGAACATTAAAATTTACCTCAGCCAGGAGGGCCGTTAATTTTACGATAAATATTATACCTAANCGAGTGTAGGCAAATTTATGAGCTTTAGACGACTTGTGTAAGGGGGGAGATTGTAATCTGAATCCCAGTTAAAATTACGCAATGCAAAAAGCAAGAATTATTTTTGAATTGATTCAATCCTTTCTGAATGAACTTGGTAGCGGGGATTCCAAACAATAGATCCGTATTCTAGTATAAGTCTAACTAAACTGGTAAAAAAAAAATATTGCAAATTTTCAAGGATATTTTAACAAAAACTTTGTAAAGGACATTTTCCACATCCTTCCTTCGTCCTTATGCACCAAAAATTTTATTCTGTTATAATTCTACAGAATTTTTTCTTTTATGTGATACCCTTGTTGTTATCCTAGAATGCACCAAATTTAATTTAAATAACTTTTTGAAATACTAATATTCATCAATCATGCATACTCAGTCGGAATTGGTTGCTTTTAAAACGTACTTGCATCAATTGCATCAATGAAATGTGGTCTTTCAATATATCACTCGTTAAAATATATTAAATATGGGTATTCATCTACGCGCGCGAATGCCTCTTAACTGCGTAAACCTCGTAAATAAACCAATTTTCCGTACAAAAGTAAGTACGTTTACCAGACTTACGCGGTTACGATGCATTTTCGTGTTCACAGCTATCGCCCCGTGATCAAAATAACTCGTGATAAAACGTTTTGTGTCAACTTGTCCCGTGATCAGCTAGTATGTGATCATTTGTCCCGTGATTAACTGAACCCGTGATATATAGGGTTGATATCACTTGGTAGCCCTAATACAAAAGTTGTAAACGAAAACGTTAACAAAATGTCGGCAAAAAAATGCTTTCCCTGAATTTGTACAATATATTGCACATTTAATTTTTTGTAACATTGGAAGCGTGCTACTAAAAATCTTACTAATATTTGTGAAAACAAATTAAACTTTATGAAGTTTTGGAATGTCCCGAATAGTTAACGTAAATTTCAAAATCGGAAAAGTTACAAAAATATTTTTCGAATTTTTTTTAAAAATATACCATTTTATAAAATTCCATAATAGCCATAATAGCTACCCAAAACCACTTTTGAATATTTTTTTTTTTACTTTTGGTGTTATGAGGCTTTATGAACCTTGTAATTAAGAGGAAACATTTTTATATTCATCAGGGACGGATTTGACCGGAAAGAGAAATCGTATCATTACATTGAAAAAAAAAAACAGTCATTAAGTTCATTTCCACATGGAATTTTTTTAAATGGCACGCATATTTTGTCATTTCAATGCATATTGGAAATTCGGCATAATGGCACGATTATTTTTTAATGCCCGACTTTATCATTTGTCATTTTTGCCATTTAATGCCTAGTGGAAATCCAGCATATATTTCTACATTTATAAATATACCCTGCAGTGAAAAATTATCAATTGTTAAAACTAACCAACTTATAGTTAGCTTTTTGGCGAGATTTCGATTAATACCTCACTTTTATTTAGCTATGACAAAACCAACTTAAAGTGAATTGTAAAGTTGTGCAGGAGTCATGCAGACGCAATCGGGAGTTGGTTTTCTTTACAAGTTTCTATTAAATATCCTCATACAAAAATTACTTTCAATACACTTTTTTTCTGAACTTCGCAGATTCTTTTTCATATTCAGGACAAATAAAAGGAAGATCGAAATTTTATACTATCATTTTGAAGTTATGTCTGACGGTGTTCGAATATGGGGCCACCCAGAGCAGAATATGTAAACAAATATGAAATGTAATAAAATAAAGTAAATAAATAAGTAAATAAAAAAGTAAAAAAACAAAAAAATATTTTGTTTTTCTTATTGATATTTTATGTCCAAAAGTAGTTAGTTACAAGTTAGTTGACATGTAATGCAGAGGTATCCAGGTCTGACTTTTTTGCGGCCATCGCCCCACAAAAGTAGTTAGCTTTTTTCGAACAAAATACACAGTTAATAGTTAGCACTAGTGTTCGCGTAAACAGACTAAAGTTAGGTATAAGCTAACGTCACTCCCTGCAGGGTAGTTACATATAAAATTTTGTAAAATTTTATATTTTTTTTCATATTTCTTGGGACAGTCTTATGTGTGTAATTTTAGGAAAAAAATCAGACGCCTTATACTAATATAAGTGAGAGTGTTACGTATGAGTGCAATAATCTTATTTTATTTGTTTATTTTTTGCTTTAGAGCTAGCATAAACAAGAATTTTCATATGTAAGTGTGTACAATATTTAAAGTTTTGCGTGCAAAAAAGCAACGCAGAAGATAAATTTCATAGCTAACCCTTAACAAGAGTATATTTTTGATAAATCCATACTTCATATTCAAAAAAAATAAAATTTGCTACAAAAATATTACCGGAAACTGTTCAGCAACAGTAAATTGAAATTGCTCAAGGGTAAAATGCGAATTCGCAAAACATTTGCTTACAGATATTGAGTATTGGATACTTTGAATGTGTAAGCGATGCAACATATGAAAAATTTACGCATGCACGAGCGCAAAGTAGAGATCATGAAGGAATGTGTAAAAACAAATATTTTTCTTGTGTATGAAAATTCACCAATTAAGTGCAAACGTTTCAACTTTCACAACTTGACAGATTGCCTTAGACAAAATTTTTGCATGTACAATACAAATATTTGTCCAATATTTATTTTGATACAAAATTTATTTGCACAATAAATCCATTTTACAATATGAGACACACATAGCAGCTGACAGCTCAGAAAAGCTCTGTGTAAACAGATAGTGTATGAGAGTTAGTTATATCAGCTTATAAATACACCCAGAACCCCCAATATATTTTATAACAATAACAAAGAGAAAAAACTGCAAAGCACAATGAAAAATATTGTATATCGTATTTACTAAAGCATAGCAAACTTTCGGGTTTAAGTCACAAAGCTTTTTGCAATATCCCACACACAAATCCAGCATTTGGCTTACTTACTAGTACATGCCTTATTTCAATCAAAATGTTTTTTTTTAGCCTGTCAGCAGTTCGAAAACCTTGCAACACCTGCTAACGAGTAGCTTTGCGATGTCTGGCGTTTACTAAATAGCTGTTACTTGAAGCTTTTTGAAGTGTGGATTTCAAAATGATTGCCTGCAGTGATTTCCTTTTAAACTTCATTCAATTTATTGCAGTATTTTTGTAATAGTTGATTTTAGTTTGCTACCATGCTTCACTTTGCCGTCGTTGCAAGAGCCGACATTTAGGCGCTTAAGCCTACGTAAGCTTCTTAATGGCATTATAAAACACCATAGACATGGAGCACTGTAGTTGTAAAGTAAGTAAGTGTGAAAAATGAAATAGTAAATATGTATCTGTGCCAACAAATGTAAGGAGGAAAGCTGGAAAATCTTCAGAAAAACAATAAGTGAGATGAAATAATGCAGAACGTATACTGACTTTTGAGCCTAAAAAAGTAGGAATGTATGTATGTTCATATGCATGTTGGGAGTAATGTAGACAAACCATATGATCATAGTCTCTGAATTCTAATAATACTGCTACCCTCGTAATGGTAGTTCATATAAAATAACTGTTATTTTTGGGTTTTATTTTTTTAAGAAAAAAGGATATTTTTTTGAGCAGAAAAATAATAGGTAAGTTTCGCTCTTTAATTTTTCGACATAGATATTAAATTTTTGAAAGTATCAGGATACTAAATACAGCTCTATACCCAAACCCCAGGGACAGGCTAAATCGTTTTAGAAAATATTTACCGAGATTTTCGGGACTATTTTGGGCTTTTCGGGACTCTTTCAGATTCACGAAACTATTTAGTTAGGGATTTCCGGGGCTGCTTTGAGATTTTCGGCACTATTACGGAATTTTCGGTATTCTCAAAACTAATTCGGTATTTTCGGGACTGGTTCTGTATTTTCAGGTTTTCCAGGAACACTTTTGGTATTCTCGGAAATATCTCGATATTTTCGAGATTTTCTGGACCAGTTCGGAGTTCTCGGGGCAACTCTGGGATTCTCGGGAATGTTTCGGGACTACTGCGGATATTTTGGCACTGCTTCAGGATTCTCGGCACAATCTTAGGATTTCCGTAACTACTTCGACACTTCGAGGCCTAAGTGTAAACAGACTTGGTATGTGGCAAAGTGAATTATCTTTGCTCTTGATTTTTTCATTGTCATGACACCTACGGAAGTAGTCATTCGCCGAGTAACCCATTATACTGGCGTGCAGTCTCAAAATACAGTGAATCAGGATTCCTATTATCAGCCGAATTTGGGGTGTTCAAATTTTATAACAGCGTGTGTTTTGACGTTTCCAAGTAATGTCCATCTTTTGTTTTCCAACTCGAAAAAATGTGCCTTAAACTTTGGTTTTTACTAGGCCGGCGATATACATACATACACACTTCCCGAGAAGAGCTTATCGTCTATATGCACTTATCTGAGCATACAATTTCAATGCGCTATTTAGTAGACAGTTTAGAGTATTCCTACTTATATTATGTTGCAGTTTTTAATGACGTCGAAGAGTGTTTTAGCGATCTAGTTAAAGCTTCGCCATCCGAAGAGCCTTGAGTTGGCGCAGTAAAGATCTGGCCGTATAGTCAGTGTGCACAATCTCCTTCATTTTTTAGCTTGTTTTGAAAATCTCCTATGGTAGAGTTTGGGGCCCAATATGTATAGTTGTAGTGGGTTCATGCGATGCCATAACAATTTGATGGTTTAGTGTAGTCTTTCGGTTTATGATCAGGTTCGATGCATTAATGCATACTTATTCCATGAGCTCTTCTATCTATTTCTTTACCCAGTCACGCTACGTTTTCGGGCCCGAAACACCTGAGGCAACATGTGGTGTTTACTCGCACCCTTGTTCTACAATTATCCTACCCAATTTTTACGCAGATCAGCTTAGTATAATTCGTCGCGCTCGTCCTAGCTCTCCGCTTATTGGGACCGCTAAATGGACCAGGGCTTCTCCCTGTTCACTGCTTAGCGTTCGCTTTACTCGAAGTTCGGTTATCGATGCGACGTTCACCCCGTGGTTATACTATGGCTCTCATAGTATTGCATCCACTCTTGTTTTTCTTATTAATCTTACTTTTATTTCTTTATAATTGGGACTCATTTTGAGTCTTTGAAGACTTCAGCGTAGCTATGATCCTCCGCTGGCTTGATGAGAACAGCACATTCGATAGTGCCAAAAGGTAGGTCCTGCCGCGGTTGACACAAGTCATTTGTGGATCTGTTTTTTCGGAGCCAGGACAGCTCAAACCCGAGAGTAAAGCTTAGATGGACCTACACGAACAACTTTGCTATAAAGTAGCTTTGATCATTCATAAAGACCTGTAAATTATTTAAAGATAAGGAGACGATTGCAGAATTCACCTACAAGTAATTTGGTAGCGGTTCCACCCTCGTTTACTGAAATGATAGAATGCGACTATTACAACCCAAAATAACCCTGTTTCTAAGCGTGTTACATCCATCACTCAAAGTGCTAAGATATGGTGCTCACTCTGGTATTCCCCCGTTGCACCATTGCCTTCCTCACTGGGATTAGTTTTTCCCTCGATACAAGCTCGTTGCAACTTGGGAACGCTTAGTTAAAGGTCAGCCTATTCACCTTGTCACTGAAATGCTATAGGAATTATGTGGCATTTTAAGCCAAAGCCTACGGATTTTTAGTTATACGCATCTGCCAACAGCCCACCGAGCTGAGAGCACGGTTTGTCTGAGCTTGTCCAGAAGTAGAGTAAATTGGTAAATACGAACCTGCGGCCAGGTTATATTTTAAAACTAAATATGTCGTCCTAATTTCTTTTTAAATTCAACTTATCAAAGACAATTAGGAGAATATCATAAACTGCAGATAGTTAGAAAAGTTCTGCAATGTGCATCCGGTGATATGCTAAACTTTATGATCCCCAACACCAGTGGCATGCCGTTACTTGCTAATTTTATTCAAGTTATGCTTGGCATCAACTGACCGACAATAATGTACATACATACATACATACATTACACATCTGTACAAGTACATATATATGTATGTATGTGTGTAGATCTAATGGTCGGCCGAGTTGCTCATGCTAATTCCCCATACAATGCCTCTCCATTTCCATTTTCACTGCTCAACTCATTTCAATTTCTATGTTCTGCAGCTTTTAAGCTCCAACGTTAATGTATTCTGAGGTGCGAGAAAGCCCAACAACGCCCTAATGCTGGACGTGCTGCAAGAAGTTTGCTTTTTGGTTACCTTTGCAATTGCTGCACAGCGACGTTGCATTGCAGCTGTGTAATAACTGTGTAATGAACTTTGGCTTGCTTCATTTGTATACGAACTGCATTGCTAGCTCTTGAGGGATTGCTACTCATTGCATATACATACATACATATGCCCCTTAAGGTATGCTTATTATTTTTTGCTCGGCTTTATTTTTTATTATTGCTTGCTATGTAAGCAACAGCTTTTGCATAAACAATCAACACCTTTCTTGCAACGAATATTAATGTGCGCATTTACATTTTCCTGCAAGCCGCAGTGGAAATAGCAAGAACACGAGAAAGATGGGAAGATAAATGTAGTTATGAGAGTAAACAAACACACAGTTACGGTAAAAAGACAGTTATAGATAAAAGTTCTTGTTAGAATAGCACCAAGTATGAATGCAAGGAATGGATAGAATATAGAATAGAACTGTAATGGCAGAAAAAATACTTAACTGCAATAAAAAAACGTAAGCGAAATTTATATTTCAAAACCTTCGTTTCCTAGAACAAAAGCATTTTTCTGCATGTCGCTGCATTTCCAAAAAAAAACGTAATAATGCGGCATGCGAGCTCAATTCGGCCAACATTTGGCTTTTGCATTTTTTTTTATAATTTTTTATATTATATAACCAGTTTAGAGAGGCCTCTTGATTTAAATGTTTTTTTTGTCATTTTCGAGTTATCGATTTTGAAAACAAAAGTTTTCTTTTTTAAATGCCCATAACTTTTCGAACAAATGGGACCATTTTTGTGGTTGAGATTTTTCTTTTGCAAAACAATTTCGGAATATGAAATTGAGACAATTTTCAGAACCGTTAGTTATGACGCACAGTGCCGCCTAAGTGGGCGAAAATCGAAAAATTTGTGGTCGGCAATATGAACGTGTTTGGTATTTTTGTAAAGGTAATTTATCCGCTAAAAATAATTAAATAGAAATTTCCCTGTAAAATAAATTATATGCCTCCAGGAAGTTACTAAATTCGACAAATTTTATACCAAGAATATCAATAAGAGCATAGCCATGCGTAAGCTCTTACGGAAACAAATGTCAAAAATACATTCTTTGAAATAAAATGTTGGCTTGACGTTTTTTATTTTTATATAGATAGCAAAGAGCTACAGGATTAAAAATTTTGGAATAAAATTAAACACAGGGTGTTCCTGAGGAATTCCTGAAAAAACAATTTTTTTCTAATCAAAATTTCAAAAAATTGTAAATTTTAATGGAATGAATATATGTAAAAAATATGTTATATTTTTTTATTATTTCATTAAATAGTACGGGTTTTTAGCTTTCGAAAGAATAAATAAAAACCTGCCCATTTTCTGCACTTTTTGAAGTAGTGCGTTTTTTGCTAATGCTGTGGACAATAGAGGTTTATTTTTTTTAAGGAGTTGCCACCTGTTAAAAAATTTAATTAATTTTTTATAAGTTAAGTGAATTATTAAGAGATGGGTATCAATCGAAATGCGAAGTGGGGTGACAGCTGTTTGTAAAGTCAAATTTAGTTCAACTAAAATAATAATTGTGTCAAACCAAAGGTTTGCGACATCGCATTTATTATTTTATTACAAATTCATACATTGTCAATCAGTGATTTGTTTTGATTACATTCTTTTTAAATTATTGGACTCTTAAATTAACCCAGGAATGTTTTTACTTTTCACTTACTATCTCTTGCTTAATATTTCCAATTTTCTCGTTTGTCTGATACCCATATTGATATACATATTTCAGTTACCTTATTCCCTTAGTTAAGGCGAATTTGATCTTATAAACATGTGGCAACCCTTCTATGTGTCGTTTAAACGTAAAGATTTTTCAAAACCATTTCATTTTCATTTTTCAATTGTAATATCTACTTCATTTAACTTATTAAATAATTTTAATAAAATTTGTAACAGTTGGCAACCCGTTTCAAAATATAATACTTTATTGCACATCTAAAGTCCAAGCCCTGTCGTTTGACAACTCACTTTTGAAAATAGAACGAACTATATGTATGTACATACATACCTATGTAAATGCCACAGAACCCAAATTTTCAAACTTAAACTGCATTTTCATTTAAAGTATAAAAGTTATCCAAAACCTAATTGCATTTTTGAATTAAGCGTCCTCAATTTTACTAAGAAGCGAATTTTCATTTAAATCCGTCCATAATTCTATTTTTGCCCACATTTCATGTAACTAGAAGGGAAGCACTGTGTGACGACCCAAAAGGCTGCATGGACACCGGAGCATTGAACTAATTGCTTCCGTTTTAAATGCACATGCTTAGCATTGCAGGTTAACTAGATATTATTTTATGTCAATACGTCAATTTTTAATTGAATAACTTTTTTTGTAAGTATGTATATTCATACTAGTCCCTTCCTTTCACTGAATTAATCAAATTGCTTTGATTTAGGCATAAACATGTGGGAAGTCCTTCTAAAAAATCACAAGATTTTTTTCGCAAAATTACTTTGATAAATTCCAGTTTTTATGAGATAAAAAAATGTATGTTCCACCTGTTCCCTTTCCAGCGCAGGACATCTGCAAATACTCCAGCACCAGAACGATACCTCGCCAGCAATTTTTTACTTTCAAATTTTCTGTTAATTAATTTTGTTTCTGCTGTCACAAAACTCCACCTGCAACAACTTGGCGATGCGACCGTCATCACCCTCTGTTTCGAGTCCCAATCAGTTTTGATTTTCTGCTACTTTGCGTTGTATTGTAACAATGTGACAGTTGCTGAATGGCTTGCGGCTTTCGGCGATTGCGCCGTGTGCCATGTGGCATGCGGCAATATGCCTACCACAAAGATTTCTTTGTGCGTACTATTTAGTACTTCTTTGTCATTTTGTGCGCCGCTTATGCCCCACTCCACTACATTCTCAAATTGTTTCTGTTTATCTGCCTTGTATTCAGTAGAATTTTGTTGTTGCAAGTTGCTTAACGGCTGATGACGCAAGTATAACCACCACATTGCTGCCATGTTGTCTCCATTAACATTTTTGTTTTGTTGAAACTTTGCTGCTCAGTTGCGCGTCATATCTGGCAATGTTTGCGTCGGTTGGCACTGACGCGGTTGTGGCAAAGAAAACGAAACGTGCAACTGATTAGTTTGCTTTTGGTTGTATGCTTGTTTGTAGTTTTTCTTTTGCGTTTTGTGCTGCTGTGACCTCTTTGGACATCGCAGTCTGTTGCTGAGTTTGTTGATGCAACGAATGCTAAGACTTTGTGTGGCATTGTTTGTGCTGGCGGTTCTGGTATTTTGCCTTTATGGCTTATTGGCGTTTTATTTCTGTTTTTGTTGCTTGCTTTTGCTTGTTGTTGCCACTTTCTGCGCACTTATCCTTTGTTGTACACTCCGCCTTGCATGGTGATGACTTCATTAGCGTTTGTGGCTTGGCAGTTCTTAATATTTCACTGCGCGCTTTTCTCATTGCAACTTGCAACACCAGGTTGCTAGGTGCTACAATGCAGGTAAATTACTACTAATTTCTTTTGGAACTGAAGTTCTTCTGTTACGCTTCTGCCTTTCAGGCTACCCACTCCTTCTTCCACTTCTTTAGTAAGTTTGCTCGCTGGAGCTTCAGCTGTCGTCCTTTGCTGTGTTGGTGCCCCTCTTTGCTGACGTTCGTGGCCCACCGTTCTGTTTATTTGTATCTCTTGCGTATTTCAGGTGGAAACTGCACTTCTTCCCATGTCCTAGCAGTCGCTGCTTATTAGTTTGGATTTCAAGCTACCACAACTGTTGGTTACCGTGTTTACTCTTTTGCTTAAGTCCTGCCTTTTTTATTTGTCGCTCATCCCTGTCTACGTTTATTGTGTGCCACAGGCGACTGTCACTCGTTGGCTTCTTAATCATGAAATGTTGAAAAGATTTATCAACAAGCCAAAGTTGCTGGGTTGGATGAAAGAAAATATGAGCAGACGCTTTTTGTGCGGCAGTGATTGAGTTCACATTAAATTAAGAAAGGATTATGGGAAGCGTTTTCTTCCATGACAAATAAATCTCTGGGAAATGTACATACATAAATATGTACATCTATAGGTATTTTAATCTACATTTTCATTTTATTCGTAAAAACACACCAGTTTAAAATGAAAGCACAAAGAACTATTTTCGAATCACACGCATACATACATATACATATCTCACGAGTGGTTGTTTTAGTGTCACTTCCTTCTCTCGCCAGAGAAAAAAAAAACGGTAAAGCATTCTTCTTGCATATTTCAATCAACGGAGTTCCAGAAGAAAATAAAAACTAATTCAAGTATTTAAACAATTTTAGCCTTAAAACGTTTATTCAGGCGAAAGAGTAATTACTTTGGAGAGTTTTCATACAAAATGTTCATTAGGGTGCTCCTTAAAGAATCAAATGAACTATTTTTTTCAATCTCACTGTAGGGTAATTTACCTGTATGTTTTTATACTTGTTTAAATTCTTGATGTTCAATTTATGGTTTAATGAATTTGTTTGTTATTAAAAAGAAAATGTTTGATTATGCAATAAATAAACTTTCAACGAGATAAAAAAAGGAAATACAATTTTTATTAAAATATCATATCTTGATATACTCACCTCCTCAATCGGTAAAACCACGGTCACAGATATCATATATAAATTTTGGTCCCGATTGAATTCGGTTAAGGTGTGTCGCACAGGGGGCAAAGTACAGATGCCTTTATAGAGACTCAAAAAATAAAAATTATTATTTCATTCGATACCACTAAAGTAGAGGATATCATATATAAATTTTGGTCCCGATTGGAGTCAGTTAAGAAGTGTTCATAGGGCAATCTGAACTTTGACCCCTGAGCGACACGCCTTAACCGACTTCAAGCGGGACAAAAATTCTCATGTGACATCTTCGACTCTGGTAGTATAGAGTTTGGGTATTAGATGAAAAAAAAAAAAAAGTAATTTTTAAGTCTCCATAGAGGAATTTGTGCTTTGCCTTCTGTGCCACATAGACTCGAAATGCCCAAAATTCTTTTATTTTGTTCGGACTAAATAACAGTGTTTCGTTGAAACTCATTAAATTTGTGCTTTTTTCGTACTTAGTATTTAGTGCTGTGAAAATAAGTAAATATGCTTAGTTATAGTATTTAGCACAAATTGAAGTACTTAGGGTAGGTAAGTACCTACTATCACAATCAGTATTTAGCATCATCCAAAATACTTACGCGAATAGTACTTTGGTATTTACTAGTGCATAAATACATATGGGCCTAAATGCTTTTGTAATTGTGGCCATAATATTGCGCTAAGCCTTACAATTAAAGTTTCAACTTCTTCAAATTTTGTATCCTATACGTTTCATTTAATCCGTTCATTCCCTTCCGTAACCCTTGTGATTGCCTACTCTTCCCTAACCAATTAATTAATTCAACATTATAGTAATAACTTTCATACGCTCAATACAACAAATTTTCTCTTACGCCCCAAAAGTATGCAATTATTATGTTTCCCTAAAGAAGTACATACAGAAAAAAATGTAAAAGCACTCGGCTATTAATTTCAGCAGAATAATTGCGGTGATCAACGTGAGAAATGGTACAACTGTTGCACAAGAGACAAAAAAAAAAAACAAAAAAGAAGAGTTGAAAGAAAAGTAAGAAGAAGGCGTATAAGAATAAAATAAACTAAAACACGAAGTAAGCAGAAGCAGAAAAGCGCAGAAATTAAATTAAATCAGAACGAGAAAAGTGAAAGGGATTACAAAGAAGAAATTGACGCAAGTAGCAACACAAGAAGCTGTCAGAGAAATAGAAGGAAGAGGAAGAGTATAGACGCTTAAAAAATTGCTTACAGCAAAAGAAAGAAACAACAAATAGCAGCAGCAATGTAATGAAATAATTTTGTGTTAAGCCACTACTTGAAGGAGAAAAATGTGCCAGCCGAAAGCGGGAAAATACAAAAAAAAAAAAAAAACAACAACAAAAAGAATAAGCTGAAATTGCAAGAAATGCCAATTGTGTGCATTAAGCGATTTTTTATTTACTTTATTTTTTTTCATTTCTTATTTTATTTTTGAGCAAGGCGCACGAAGGGACGTAGACTGAGTCAAGGAAAGACGTCTATGTAATATGAAAAAAAAAAAACACCAAAGTAAATGTTGAATTGCTGCTGCTGCTCCTGCAGCTGGTAGCTAAGCTTGTGGGCGTGTTCGTGCATCAAAGGCAATAGTGCGGAAGTAAGCAGTGAATAACTACTGCCAAGACAGTTGCATTGTCCGGCTGAGCACATCCGCTCGCCAGCTGGCTGTTCAACTGTTCAACTCTATGCCATTCGGCTAGCAATACAAGTCCACCAGCGCCGCTGTTGTCCAGCAAACGTTGCATCGTTTTTAGTTTTACTCTTTTTTTTTTTTGCTTTCCAAAAGCATCAGAAGGCATTGCTTCAATGATATCTCGCAGCGCCTGCGCCTGACTCAGCTTGTTGTGGCAGCTGTGACCATTGTATTTATTATTGTATATGTATTGGTGTTTTATGTATGTACATAAGTTGTATGTATTTTGTGATTTTTGTTGCTTTACCTTTTTCTGTGGGTTTTCATTGCAAACAATATTATACAAAAGACTTGAGTACTTAATAGTACTTAAAGGATATCAGTGTGCGCACAGTTGGCAAGTAGATGCGCTGCGACGCTTGTCCTTGTCCGAGCTCAGCTCTCCTTCTTCTGATGCTATTGTTGCAGTTTTGTTGTTTTATTTTATTTTATTTAGTGATTTTTATTTTATGCTTTGTTTGCTACGTCCACTGTTGTTGTGAGTGTTTTACACAAAATGCACAACTGACAATTGCTCATAATTGTCTGTTCGTACGCATAGTTGAAGAGTTTGTATGTAGTTGTCTATATCCGTGCATTTCACGCAGCTGTTGCTAACGCCCACTGCCCACTGCCTCCTCAATCCTCAATCGCTATCTCCGCTTTGCTATACTAGTTCTTCCCTTCTACTAAATCTCTACGAATCACAAATTGACAAGTATTTCTTTTTAAAAATTTTTTATTTTTCACCACGTCTATTTATTTATATTTTATTGTCATATTTATGAAATATTTTTGCTATGCTTGCCGCATATCCTATTACATTATCTTGCTTTACGTTTTCTGTTATCCGCTTACACACGCATCTAGTTGCAACAGCAGTGGCTTAGCTCTGTGCTACGTGACGCATCGACCCACAGTGGGTGACTATTTCCTGCAAGTCACCACTGTTGGGGAGTGTAACCATTTTAATGTGCTCATATTCGTGACTATATATGTATGTATGTATTTACGTGCACGACTACTTATTATCAACTTATCTTTATTTAATGCTCATTAAAGTAATAATTTAAAAGTTAATCTGTGATGATCAGCATGTAGATACATACATATATGTTTATCAGAACAATATTAGCTATCTAATTCTTTCTGGCTTTTGGGCTTACCTGGCGTATGAGTAATCTACAAATGTCGGATTTAATTTATATATTCATTTTGGTAACCTCCCACTTGCGAACACTACATGGCAGTCCGAGCAGGTCTCAACTGCAATGCTCAAACATAGGGGTTGTGTCAAAGCCAATGATTTCGAAAAAGTAAAATTTTGAAAAAAAATAAAAAATAGAGCTGTTCTGAATAGGTTTTCAATAGTTCTAGAGCTCCTAAAAAGGAAACAAAAGGTTATGTAAAATTACGCCGAAAAAACTTTTTTTTCTCAAAATAGTAGAAAAATTAAGTTTTGAAAAAAAAAAAATAAAACTTAAACTATTCTGAGTAGCTTTTCAATAGTTCAATAGTTCCTGAAACGAAAAAAAAGTTCTACAAAACAACGCAAAAAAAAAAACATTTATTTTAATAACAAGTCAAAAAAGGAAATTTTTTGAATAAATATTAAAACTAAATCTGTTCTTAATGTTTCTAAAATACAACTAGCAATTGTCCGCCTAGCCTAGCGGTGCCTGATAAGAGCATTAGCGTTGGCCAATGCAAAATTATTATGGTAAGGTACAAATTTTTAATTTAAGTTGGAACGACTAAAGAGCAGAACTCTCACAGTATAACAGAGCTCTGATACAATACCGCTAACTTAGAGTGCAAAGTTGCTAAGTCCCAATTCAAAAATTGTACAGTAGAGCCATTTTCTTCAAGTATTTCGCAAAACATTGAATATGACATTCCGCCTTTTTAAAGTAAAGCAAAACTACATAAGAATCAGAGGGATTCGACCTTTATTAAAAGATTTCGAACTTTCTTTTCATTGAATATAAACGAGAAAATATAAAGCAAGGACCTGAAGCCTTTTCGAAACGATGCATTTTGAATTTATCTAGCCTTCTGTATTAAAATATACGTTTTCGTTCATTGCATAAATGTGCTGTGTGATCTGTTAAATATCGTTCAACTGGATTTTCTTGGAAGGATGTGATCGAATATTTTCTTGCTAATTCGTCACTTTTGCAAATCGTCTTAATATGCAGGCGTCTAAGCACCTTTATATATTTTTTAGATTCCAAAAATCTGAGCTATCTCAATCAGAGTTATTCGGCATAAGGTAAGGGAATTTTAATTGCCTGTGAGCGACGGTAAAGTTTTGAGGTCCGTCTGACTCTCACAGAAAACTAGTTTGGTCTCTCTAGGGCTCTGAGCGAGATTCCATGCAGCCTCCTGACTAGGTAAATATTAAAGTTTTGAAATATCACAGCTAAACGGCCGAACGCGTAAACTTAATTTTGCATTCTAGATTTCGATGGCGTTTTTAGAAAATTAAAAATTAAAAAATAAAAAAACAACAGATTTTTTGTAAATATTTTTTTTCTTTAAAGCAGGTTCTTTTTCGAAAAAACGAGCTACTACCGAAGAAAATTTATGGATAAATAAAACAGTGGTATACAGTCAGATGAACCTTTTTCCAAAATTTAAAATGATATTCAAAAGGACAGATGAAACGGCACATAAATATTTGCCGGTATAAGAAGTGTATTTATATGTTAGACTTAACATATTCTCCTTGTCAAACATCTTAATTGTATGATAAAATCTCAAAAACTTACTTCTCTAAATTATTAAACGCGGATATGTGGGCTGAGAAAATGTTACTCATACGCCATGTACCACGAGTATGTATGCCATGTGAAAATGTCGGCCTTTCTGCTCATATTTCATAAAAAAAATGAATGCGCATTTTCAATTGCCTATTCACCATTTCTATTATTTATCCACCGATTTTTCGATAGTACCTGGAAAAATATTAATTTTTCGCCCCCTGCTAAAAGTTCATATTTTGAAATAAAATTTCCACACTAAATATCGCAAAATTTTGATGGGATATGGATTCTCTGAAAACGGTAACGTAATCTATAGACCAAAATTAATACCGCTAGGCACTGAAATGACGAAAATAAAAAAACTTTTTTCTGTACAATTGTCCCATCCGTTATAAGGGGATACCCCAGTTTTAATTGTAATTTATATTTATTACTGCATTCAATTTCATACCTGCATATGAAATAAAAAAATTAAAATTTATTTTTTTTCTTTCTACTTTCAGGTATGTATGAAACGCTCGTACAGTAAATTAATCTCTTAACTTTGAACTGTAAAAGTTTACCCCAATTATGCCAGTCTATGCGGCTGACGGTTAAAATTTAGTCACCAAAGTCGTCGGGTAAGTGTGGTATCAAATTCAAAAATAAAAATTCATACAAAACACTTATGGGTAAATTGTGCTTACCTTTTTGCAGCAACAACTCTTGCTCAACCGCCCACAATAACGCACATTCAGCATAGCATTAAAAATTTTCAAAGGTCTCAATAACACACACAGTGGCTCATACAAACAAAACACAAATTGCTTCAGTTGCTCGACATACTCGTAGTTAGTTAGTTTTTTTTTATAATATTTTTTTGACTCAAACTTTCTTGCTTTTTTGGTGTTTCATTTTCGTATATATTTTTAATTGTGTTGAAAGAGAAAAAAAAAAAATTATGGAATCAAAACGTGCTTAAAAACCGCTGCAAGTATGAGTAGGGACCTACATGTATTTTCATGAGAGTGTGAGTTGCGGTAAAAGAAACCACAAATTACTCTGAAAGTTGCTGAATGTCTGCCATGAAAGTTGATACTTTTTCAATGTGGAGTCGATGAAGGAATACACTGATACATACATATGTACATACATACATAGGTATGGACGTAGACATATTTTTGTATTCATACTATAAAGGTTTATTAAAAACGTATGAATAACTGCAGCATAATCTTCGTCACGTGCTGATATGAACAACATTATTTACTTACATACATATGTATGTATATTGCAGCAAAGTGCTGAGTTCATATAGAAGAAAAAAAAATAGAAACATTTAAGTTTTTTAAATTTGTAAATTCCGAAATCATTTTCATTGCAAAAGTTCCAAAATCTACCAGTAATTTCTAAAATACTTGGTTGAAGATAATATGAGTTCGTCCAGGTCAGCTAGGGAACAGATTACCTAGAAGGGATGAACGATCGCCTGTCTAGAGCAGTGTCTGAGGTCTACATGCGGGCTTGGGTTCCAAAGGCGGTCCAAGGGAAGGCCAAACCCCCATTCTTGGTGCCCAAACCTTTTCACTTTTAGGAAACGGGTGAGAGAAAATGTTGAACTAGCAAATCTACTTACACAAAGCAAAGTTGGTAGGCGCCGCTCGACACAATGTCGTTACACCATGTTGGACTTGAGAATGAAGAATTCAGATTGAGGGTTTTTTTGGATGTAGTTGGTGACCTTAGCATTGTCTCAAAGTAAATCATTTTAGATGAAGTAATGGCAACAGGTGCCCACTCTGCGATTTCGAACTGGAGACCTTTAGGCCAGTCAACAGAGGCACTAAACTTGGTGCTTATTCAGGTGACGTCTCCGCCATAGTAAGCTGGAAATTGTGGCAGAAATGTAGCAGAAAACAAATCTTGAAACAGTAGAGAAATTATATATTTTTCATCAGCATCACAGGGTCACTTATTCAGAACCGATGATGGTCAAGAAAAATTCATAACTGCTGCCAGGCTTTACAGCGCAATTCTGGCAATTGTCTTTCAACTCACCACAGTCAATTCTAGCAACTATCCCGAAATCCCTTTTCTGTCTTTCGAAAGACTAATTGAAAGATCTGCTAACGAGGAAAATAATCACGTTATTCTGTTCCTCTTTTTCCAAAAAGTTTTGTTAAAATCAAATAAAGGACTAACAGCAAATAAAATTTAAAATAGGAGAAAAATAATATAAATAGGAGAAAATAAATAACGTACATTTCTAAAGATTTAATGAAATTTAAAAGTTATAGTTTTCTTTCTAGAACAGTAAAATTTCAACGAAAGCTAAAGTAAAAAAGAAACAAATTATATTTAAAAAAGAAGCTAATAAAATAAGTTGCAAAAATTAAAAAAAAAAAAAAATCTTTTTAAAACAGTAAAATCTAAAAACTAAAATAAAGTGAAACTAAAAAAATAAATTAGATTTCTTAAAACTGAATTCATAAAAAGAAAATAAAAGATTAAAAAATATAGTCTAAAAAAACTAAAAAACACGCTTTTAAAGCATATCAAACTAAAAAGTAAAAAAAAAAATTCTTAATATAAGTTGAAAATAATAATGAACAAAAAATACTAGTATTATTGTCAAAAAGCGTGGGGCGCTCTTTGCCATATTTTTCGTCTATCGAGCAACCCACACTTTTTCACAATAATTATTATTTTCAACTTATATCAATCATTATTATTTTCAACTTATATTCAGAATTATTTTTTACTTTTTAGCTTGATATGCTTTAAAAGCGTGTTTTTTAGTTTTTTTAAACTATATTTATTTTTAATTTTTTAGTTCGATTTATTGTTAAAAATAAAATTTTTTCTAAATGCTCGAGTGATCGAGCCGGAAAGTAAGTAGACGGTACGCATGCGCAGACAGCGTGGTTGTCTTACTTGCTCTCACACAGAGGCTGTGTAAGGAAATTATTTAATCTGGCGATCCTAATCAGGATAATGAGATAAACTTATTAAATTATTATATTGTCACTGATTCTTGATAAGTGTACAAAGTTTGAATTAAATCTGTCCGTTTAAAGTGGGTCAAAATCGAGTCCAAAGGAGTCGGTTACAAACATACATACATACAAACATATAGGTGAAGCTAATAAAAGGGTGTTAAAAAAAGAAATAAATCACATAATTTACCAAAAAGTAAATGAAATAAAAAAGTGCATATGTTTATTTTTAAACCAATAAAATCTAAAAGCTAAAAAGTATAATTTAAAATAAATTAAAAAATTAAGTTTCCAAAATTAAAAAAAAATATAATAATTTAAAAATGCAAACAAATATAAAGAAATTTTTAGCAAAATAAGTTTCCAAAAACTAAAAGGATATTAAAAAGAAAAAAATATATAAAATATGTTTATAAAAAGTAATGATATTAAATAAATAATGTATTTTTTTTTTAAACAATAAAAGCTAAGAATTAAAGCTAGTGAAAGTTAGAACAGAAAAAATTAAAAAATTATAAAAAACGAATAAATATGTTTTTCAAAGTTAAATGAAATAAAAGAATATATATTTATTTTCAAACCAAAAACTTTAGATATTGAAAAAGAATTAAATAAAAAATTAAATAAGTTGCTAAAAATCAAATATATATAATAAAAAAAGAACATTTTCAAATCAATATAATCTAAAGACTAAAAGAAAAAAATTAACAAAATAATTTACAGAAAATGAAAACAGTGAAATCTTAAAACTAATAAAAAAATAAATAAAAAGTGAAAAGAGTGGGTAAAAAAATATGCCGCCCGAGTTTTCAAACCCTTGATCTCTCGAATAGCACGCCAAAGGTATTTTGCCTGAAATATGTATGTCCTTCACTTCTACTATTGCTGGCCTTGCTTGTCACCACCTGTCGCGCCTGGCGAAAGGACTGTTATCAGGTTAGTCCCAATTAAAAATAGATTACATCACGATAACTGAAAACCGGTTAAATACCTTACTTTTAATACTTATGTATAGAACACGAAAAGGCAAACTTCATCATTTACGAAAAAAGTAATGTAAAGATACCAAAAGTTAAATGTATTTAGTATTAAAGATTGGGAACTTGTGTAACGAGTTTTTCTCTTGTATGAAAAAAATTAAAAATGTCTTGATATAAATTATTCCGCTCAACTTTGTGTAAAAATTCAAAAAAAAAAATAAATAAAATGCATGAGTATGTATGTAAGTATGTGCATACGTACATCTTGGGCGCTTACCTTACTTTTCCAATAAACGAAATTTCTGTCAATAATAAATTTAAAGAAAAATTGCGCACACATAAATATGTATGTATGAATATACACACACCCACTCAAAACACTTGTATACACAAGAAGACATTCTCTACTTTTGAACTCGGAAGACGGACATAAAGTCAGACGCTTCGCAGTAAGTCTACAACCACGTTGCTGAGTTGCGGCACGTACGTTGCGGCAGCAAGGGATATGTGAAATTCAAACTTAATATTTATGTATGCATGTGTGCAGCAGCTTCTGGCTTCTGTGGGTTGTTCGTTAAAGTCTGGCGAATGTATGAACGTGCAGAGCAAATAAAGTTGTAAGCGATAAGCGCGACATGACGGCAAACATGCCGAAATGGAAATTAAACAGGTGCGGTTAGCGGGGGTTAGCACAAAGGGAAAAATGACAGATGAGTTTTTCAAGAATTTTTTCTCGCACGTTTTTAAAAATTTAAATTATACACGGCGCGCATGCGGTTTAATTCTCAGAAACAAGATATTAAATTTTTTTTTGAGAGTTTATCTTAAGAGATTTTTAATGGGCTAATATCGGTGATACACATTAAATTGACTTCGAAAGGCGGAGAGAAGCACACGTTTTGGTTTTAAGCTGTCGCGGTCTGAATGGAGAATCTAGCGGGACGAAACTATTTGAATTTGGAAAATCCAAGAGTGGAGGGACCTTAATACTAGACATTCCAAAGAAATTTTATTTGGTCTTGGTACCGTTTTGAGTATTTTAAATGAGTTGCATTGAAAATAAACGCTCGACAATAAAAAACTAAAAGATACAAAAAAAAAATAAACAAAAAAAATATTACAAATCTTAAAAAAAATTTAATAAGGAAAACTGATGGTGAAATTATACCAGGTGAATTAATAAGACGGAAAGAAATATTTACTTATACTGACTTGACACTATCTTATTTGAAAATTTGCCTTTAAAATTTCTTATAAGATATCCGAATAACAGAAAATAAATCGCAAAGCTGTTTTATTACTTCACCGCCACGTGAAAAGTTTAGAAAACAAAAAATCTAAAAACTAAAAAAAAAATTTAGCTTCCAAAACGTGCAACCTTCTCGTTGATAGCTCTGGAACCTGCAAATATTTACCACATTTTGTTGACTAATGACAAATGTGAATATCCAGTTATCTTAAACTGAATCGATCGCCATGTTGAATTAAAAAAAAAAAAATCTGAGTAAATATTCAGAATCAGTCACCTATACCATTTCTACGAGAGATTGTTTTTTCCCCATATAAAATACATGTAAAACTTCGGGCGCTTTAAGCGACCTCCAAATATTTTTTAATTTCAAAATCAAAAAATCTATATAGAACAGTCCGAGGGGGTGAGGGCATAAAAATTCCGACTTTACTTTTTCACATGCATTTTTGGACCACCCTAATGAGCATTCAATGGGAGCTTCATAAGTTCTTAGTCCTACTAAAGAAAATAATTATTTTTTTTTCGAAATTTTGTTATTTTATCACAAAAGAAAACAAAATTGTGGTTTGTTCCTAAATCAACCGTTATTTCAAAATTTATATTATACCTATACTAGCCCAAATTGGGATAAGCGAAATCAAGAAAATGAATAATTGAATAAAAAAAAAATAAGAATAAATTTTCATTCATCATTTCAAAAATTTTGAATGACGAATAAATTTTTATTCTTTATTCAAGCACTTTAGAATAATGAATAAATTTTTATTCTTTATTCAAACATTTTCGAATGATGAATAAATTTTTATTCTTTATTCAAA
>NW_016157121.1:0-67539 GCF_001687245.7 Rhagoletis zephyria | reverse complement strand
ATTCGAAAGTGTTTGAATAAAGAATAAAAATTTATTCATCATTCGAAAATGTTTGAATAAAGAATAAAAATTTATTCATTATTCTAAAGTGCTTGAATAAAGAATAAAAATTCATTCGTCATTCAAAATTATAAAAATTATGAATAAAATTTTACTTTTTATTTGAATAAAAATTCATTCAAAAACGCCCATCCCTGAGCCCAATAAAGCTTGTGCAGAGATTTTTAATAATTTTTTTTTTGTTTTCAATAACCTTATAAATTTTCAAATAAAATTTAGTATGCAGTTTTGTAGCGCATTTTTATATGAAGAAAATGCCTAGCATAACAAGATAAATCGCGCTTAATTAATAATATTTTGCAGCCACTAAAAACTCGTACCAGGTGTTGTATTCTACCAAAATTTAGTGGGCTAAAAAACCGAATGCTCGATATTTTCTAGAAAATATAATTAACTTCTAACAGCCTTTTTTTTTTATTTGTATATAGTTTAAAAATAAGTCTATACAAAATTAATGAATATTAAATAAACAAAAAGAAAACTGTCAATACTGAGAATTATAGGGGTCCCCTATTCAAATGGCGGGAAGTGTACATATACATACATACATATCCATATATGAAATAGTCATCTATAAAAACTCCTGCAGATTGAAACTAAGACAACTTAGCAGCCCCATTCATTTTTGGTACCAGCCTTAAATTGACATTTTAAACTTTCTAGATTGTCTAAAGCAATATGAATCAATTCAGAAAAAATCGAATGTCGATTCTTGTATGTTTGATCAAGTGATGAGTGATTTATAGAGTGTGGGTTTCGTACGTCGAGAGAGAACTTTACAACTTGAATTGAATTGCCTACTCAGTTCAAAGTAGCACTTGCTGGCAAGAGTGATTCTGTTTTGGATTTCGATGCTGGCATTATTATCGGTCTTAATGTTGGTTCCCAAGTAAACGAAATTCTCTACTTTCTCGAAATTATAACTGTCAACAGTGACGTGGGTGCTAAGGCGATATTCGATTTAATCGATTTAAAAACGACATCTCTACACCATACTACATACATACATACATTAATATAAAAAGTTTAGAGTATAATAAGTCATCATAGTATAAAGTATACTTACGAAATGTAAGTTTCTTTTTATACTGAAATAACCGATTTAACTGAAGTTACTTTTTTAAATAAAATTTATTATTTTCGGTGGTATAATTTCCTTCCTTTTTTGTTAAATTTGAAATCGTAACGTTAAACCGAACCTCACATGAGCAGAGCTGTGGTCGAAAGCTGGGAGATACATACATACATACAACATATTCATTAGGGTGGTACTTAAAAACTCAAATGAACGATTATCACGGTCACGGATATATCACATATAAATTTTGGTTCCGATTGTAGTCGATTAAGACGTCTTCGTAGGGTAGCCTACAATTTCCCCCTTCTGCGATACGCCTTAACCGACTTCAAACGGGACCAAAATTTATATGCGACATCTTCGACCTATGGGGTTGCGGCTTAGGAAGTTTGAAGTAAAATTTGCTTCCTACATCTAAGGACCACCCTAATATACATATGTACAGTTGCAGAATTTACACAGCCTTCTAGTATTAGTTTGTTTTTTTCTTTCTCCCGCTTTTTCCCAAATCCTTGCAGCAACGCTTTAACAAGCTTTTACCTCGTTATGTTGCTAGTTTATGGCCTTCATTCTTCTTTCGAAACGCATTTTTCTTGCTTTCAAAATATATTATATGCATTTTATAACCACTTAAATATTGCCATAAATATCTCTGAGCTGAAAATATAGCATGAATAACGTTTAAAAATCGCTGCATCGAAATGCAGGCGTACGCTAAAGGCAGGCACACAAGCTCAATAACGGCAGGCATACAGCTAACAATTGCCATCAATCTTGCATTGCTAGCGAATCACTCATACGCAATGGGGCAACGACGAAGACACCGACACCGGAACAGAACGATAACTTTAACAATCTATGCAGAGCTTGTTGTAATGGCAATAGATCAAAGCGTTATATGGCGCGTTACAGTTATGCATTTCAAGAGCATACACAAACGCTTATGCAGACACACGCATACATACATACGTGCTTGCATAAATATTCGCCGGCAAACGCCACAATCGCATGTAGACCGGATTCCTAAACCAAAGGATGTATTGCATATATGCGAGCGTGTTCACGCTGGTTTTGCTTTGCCCAAGCTGAGTTGCGTGGGCTGTGCAAGCAAGCAGGCGAATAGTCAGCTCTTACACTAACACTTGCAAAAAACTGCATCACAAAGTGAGCGGTAAAAAGTGTTTTGCAATCTAGCGTATTGGAACAAAAAAATTGAGTTAGCGTTAGGATGAAGAAATGGGCAACAAAACTGCAGATACAAAAACTAGCAGGAATGCCATAACACATCAGCAATCAAAAACTGGGATTTATGAATTCGCTAGTTTGCTTTGTTGTTTTACTTTTTTCTTTTTGAATTTTTTACCTTGGCTTCTTCGCTTCGAACCGAGTGGTTAGACGTGTGCACTACAACTGCACCTAGGTCCTAGGTTCGATGCCTGGTTCAAGCAACATCTAAAATTAGAAAAAGTTTTTTTGTAACAGTGGTCGCCCCTTGGCAAAAATTCGAGTGTATTTCTGTGTCATGAAAAAGGTTCTCATAAAAGCATTTGCTGTTCGGAGGCGGCGTAAAATTATAGATCCCTCCCTTTGTTTTAAGACCTCAGGACGCACACCAAAAATTTGTGAGCAGAAGCTCGGCCAAAGACTTAGAAAAAAAGTTTAAGCGCCAAATATTTTCGACATGGCCTTCTTGTGATAGCCAACTCGCTGAGCTGGCGGCCTGTGTCTGTGGTAACTGTGCGCTGTTGCACAATCGCAATGCGCATACGCCTCAATGTATGCAATGTAATGTAATGTATTTATCAATCAGCGACTACCTACTCGGTATGCATTCCATTTGGCTCAATCGGAAAGCCAGGAAACTGGCTGCCTGTGTCTTGCTAAAAATTTGCCACGCGTACTGCTGTAGTTTGTTTGAATGCTTTATTTTTGAGTGCTTGTTTTAACTTTTTTTCTGCTTCTCACTCGTTTATTCATATCTTTCTGCTGCTGTTATTTGCAGAATTTATCATTTTCTTCTTGCTGAAAGTGCTTGCATTCGTAGGGGTAGATGCACCTATACACATATGTACATGTGCACATATAAATGCTATGTATGTGTGCTATATTTGTGCGTGGAAAATGTCTGATAAATTGGATTTTTTATCAGTTTCGCTTTGCGCTGAAACTTGTTTGATTTCTTATGTTTTTTTTTTTTACTGAAGCGTTTTTTAAGCATATACGATTTAAAAGCAATTTGTGTACCACATATTAAATTCCTTGGAAAAACTTGCTTGTTTCGTAATTATTTTTCAAACGAGCCCGCAAACATACACTGGACGTTGAAAGTATACTCGTAAGAGTTACAATTATAATTGTATATAATTATAGTGCTTATCATAACTATACGACCCCACATATTGACTAGCTTTGACCATTTATTAGATTTTAGTTTTTTTTTTTAATTTAGTTATTTTGTAACAAAAACTACATAAGTACAGGTTTAAAAAACATCAAAACAAAAAGAATTTTTAAAAATTCTGAACAAAGTACTATGTATGTATGTATGTATGTGCAATTTTGATAAACAATATTTTAATTTTTTTTTTTAATTTTTGCACCAAGTTTAACTAGGGTTTATATGGGTTTTGCTATAAGAATTGGCCTTGTTTTTATAAAAACAGTAACTAAAATTAAATCTATATCTATACTAATTATATAAAGGGAAGTCCCTTTTTCGCTTTCAGAAACCACCATATCATAGGCCAAACAAATTTACTTTTTTCCGGTAGGTGGACAAAGGACATATCTATTCCAAAAAAATCTGATGTATTGTCCGATTTCATTGAAATTTGATACATAGATAGCTTTTTGCCTAGATTAACATATATGATCCCTTTTTTCGGTAAGTGGACCAGGGAACGATCTATGCGAAAACATCCTATTTATAGTACGATTNGAATTGAAAAAGTAATCGATTCCTTTGCTGTGAGCTAAAGGAATTGAATCCTAATTACAATTACTGAGGAATGTAATTGTAATTGTAATGTAATTGCATTTACCCAGCTCTGACGATTTGCTTGAAATTTTCTTTATAACAAGGACGAATAGATATTGAAAAAGCTATTATAGTTATATTTATTGTGTTATGCTAGTAAAGATAGAACAACGTGTATATATCAGTCTATAACATGTAGTTTTTCCGAAATAAATATTTCAAGGAAAATTTCACTTTTAATTGATACCCATATTCTTATTCTACATTAACCTAAATTTTTTAAAATAATTGATTGAATTAATCATTTCTTTGAAACTTCAAAGTTCTCTAAACAACCCTGACGTCAGAGAGAAACCTAAAAACTCAGGTTGCCTATTTTTCTTCAACGCCTCTGTCTTTGTAGGCATCCTGGGGCTGTTCGAGACGCCAATTTTCAAGTCTCGCTAAGATTTAAGTTCAAAAATCAAAACTTGCATCAAATAATGTATTCTAACTACACCCAAATTTCTATGGAAAAACAGTTTCCCGGCGCCATTGAAGCCATTAACAACAATTTAGATTTTTATTTTATTTTATTTTTCTATCGAGTGTTTAGAATTTGTACATTTAACTTTCAACGTTCGCTAAGCTTCTTCCACGAAACCATTACTAGCGATGCTGCTTGCTAACGCAATATCCCATGAAATGAAAACAAAAGCAAAGCAATTTCAATTTGAAGTTTTTGGTGAATTGTTGTGTTTTTTGTTTTTTTTTTTGCCTTCTGCTTTAGTTGCTGTTACAGATTGTCAGCGCTGTTGTGGCCGATCGTTACACGCATTTTGTTGTTGACGCCACTATTTGTTGACAATATTTTAACCATAAATATGTATGAATACGTACATACCTAGATAGTATTTGTTTGCGTCTTTGTACACTCGTGAACATTAGACTGGTAAAAAAAAAAAATTTCCCCGAGATAGGGTTTGCGGCACCTTCCAAAATTTTTCCTCTTGCCGAAAGAAGTGTTGATTCCATACTTTACGTTTCTAAGTATAAATTTAGAGGATGCTCATGTTGCTCATATTTTACTCTAGAAACATTTTGTACATATCGATGTCTGAGTGGAAGATCGACCTATCTCGGCAGCCAGTTCGAAAACGACCTATCTCAGAAAACTTTTTTTATCGAAAAAAATATCACAAGCTTCTGTTGTCATGGCAACAGTAGGATTTTATAAAAATCGCCAATATTTTTGCCAGTTTCACAGCGATCCTGTAGCGCAATTCAAGGTCATTGTGCACCCTGTATTGGTTACAGTAGAAAAATGGAAGCTGGTATGGATATTACAAATATCAAAAGAAAAACAAGTAAGAAAGTCTAAGTTCGGGCGGAGCCGAACATTAAATACCCGGCGCAAGTATTAAATATATGTTTTCCTCCTTTCCGAAAGCTACCGCTACTTGATAAGCCGGGGTGTATACATTTTAAGTAAATTAGCGTCCTTAAATTTCGAAATATTGAAATTTCAAGCATATCTGAAATTTACCGTTATATGAAAAGCGGCCTCAATTTTAGTCCGATTTCAACAATTTTCAACGGTTTGCTTTTATGTGGCAAGCACAATAACCATACCGAGCTTGGTACAAATTGCTAGAACGGTTAGCGAGATACATATATGTGATCACAAGTGGGCGGTGCTACGCCCATTTTCCAAAATTTTGTCATAAACGTATTTCTTGGTAAAGAATTGTTGCAATCATCAATTTTGAATAAATTAGCTTCAATATTTACTGATTTATCGAAGATTTTGTATTTCTCGAAATTACCGTTATATGGGATGTGGGCGTGGTTATTGTCCGATTTTAGAAATTTTCGGCCATTTGGTATGTTGTACCAGGGCCAACAATTGTGCCAAGTTTGGAAGAAATTGGTGCAGCGGTTACCAAGATATACACATGTAACCATAAGTGGGCGTGGCTACGCCCATTTTCCAAAAATTTATAATATTCATGTTTTCCGTCTGAAACTCATTGTAAGTATCAATTTTGAGTGAATTATCTTCAGTAGTTACTAAAATATCGCAGTTTTCGTATTTCTTAAAATTACCGTTATATGGGAGGTAGGCGTGGTTATTGTCCGATTTTGCCCATTTTCAATACCATCCGTCCTACGCCCGAAAGAAGTACACGTACCAAGTTTCGTTAAGATATCTTAATTTTTACTCGAGTTATCGTGTGCACAGACGGACGGACGGACGGACGGACAGACAGTCACCGCTTAATCGATTTCTCTTTTCATTCTGATCATTTATGTATACATTTGTCTATATCTATCTCGATTCGTTTTGCCTGTTACAAACAACCGTTATGTGAACAAAGTTATAATACCCTTGTGCACAAGTGCGCTCGGGTATAAAAAAACTGAGGGAGTGCACCGTTTTCTAGGCTGAATTTTTGTTTTTACCATACAAAAATTGGACCACTCTAATGCACATACATATACGTTGGTGTGTATGTATGAATGTGTAAGGCGCGCGAATTTCGACCTTATTTTAGTTGCTTGTATTAAAATGTTTACCGAAACTCTACCTTAAATGGCAGGAATGGCGCAAACGAGCAATTGCTGCTGCCTTGTTGTTTTCATTCTGCATTGCATATTCGCTGCGCTTTGTAGCTTTTGTTTTTATTTCAATGCGTTTGTATATTGTTTCTTGGTAAGAGCGCTGCTCTGATATTGTTGCAGCCTTACTGTTGGATGTCTTTTTGCTTTCTACGCATGCGGAGAACGTCGAAAACAGCGAATAAATAGTAAAAGTTGTTAAACAAAATGAAAAGTCAGAGGTGCAATCTAAGAAAAGCAGAAAATTGCTTGTTAAGCGATTACGAATAAAGGCGAACAGATCGCGGAGGATGTAGGAAAGAGCAGTTTACATAAGTCAATCAAAATGCGAACGTGCACATATGTATGGTTGTATATTTATATGCATGTGCATTAGGCCAAGCAAAAAAAATCCTGCAATGCTACCAGAAACTGACTCAAATTTTAGTATTTTATATGCTCCTCTGAGGGCAATATATTTTTATGGGCTCAATCAAAACATCCGAAACTGTAAGGATACATCGACTATACGCTAAATGCTTTTTGTAATCACTAGATTTTACCCAAACAGGGCAAGCTAAATAAAACCGATTAAAAAAGGATAATTTAGTAATTTAAAAGATCTCAGTCTGCATGGCGTATAATCATTGTATCAGTGATGGGCATGCGTAAATGCTTTTGTATTTAGAGTACTTGTTTGGTTACTATACACTCAAACACTTAGTATTTGGAGATGTCTAAGTATTCGAGTACAAACGACTTGGGTATTTACGAACTGCTAGATACTAAAGTAAAAAAAATTAATATATTTGGCAGGCGCTAAATACTCTGGTCCAAAGTACTCAGCTACTTAGGAGATGCAAAATACTTTCACTCAAGTCCCATGGTACAAATTTAGTCGATGTCCAAATACTTTTACTTTATTATTTAAGAGAAATTTAAGCAAATGAACACCTACCTTACAGTCCACTCAACTTACCTTGCCACAACTCACTTCACCTCAGCTCAAAACAACTCACCGCACATGATCCTAGCACACCCAAGAATGATAGAATGTATTGTATTCTATCATTCTTGTAGCACACCTATATTGACTAAAACGCAATTTCACCACAACTGAACTCATCACACCTGAACATTCTCACCAGACCTCCATTTGGGAACTATTTCGGTATTTTGCAGATTCACGGAACTGGATTAGGACTTTCAAGACTATTTCGGTGTTCCCTCGACTATTTCGGGATTTCGAGACTTCTTCGGGATTCCCGGGTCGATTTCGTAATTTTCCAGACTATTTAGGAATTTTCGTGCATTTGTCGATGTTGATATCAAAAAAATTATAGAGGGGATATTCTTGGAGGATCATTACCGTATCCAGCACTAAAATTTTCGCTAGTTTCCCGTCGCATTGCAGAGTTTTTATTTATTTTTGGCTTGGTCTAATGTACAAACTTATGTATCTAAAAATTCACTAGCGGACCTTTTCTTAAATACCTTTGAAGTGCATTAATAGGTACAAAATGCAACATGAGTGCAAACATCAACCATGCAATACAACAACAGCGACAGCAACAAGACAGTATTATGCTCTTTCACCAGCGTCATGATATGCCTTGACAACGAACAGGAAGTTGTAGAAATAGATGAAAATAATAAGAACCAAAAAAAAACAACAGGATAATACAATAAGCTGCAATGCACTGAGAGTGAAATGTGAATTGCCTTTGGGCTTTGGCAGGATATTACTTGCAAACACCCAAGTCTGCATGCTAACAACTCAAGCAAGCGGATCTGAGTAAAAGAGGAAAAATATATAAATAAACATTGCATAGCTTAGGGAGGCTGACTTTTATGTTCTCACATGCATATCTATTGTATGCTCGCATATATGCACATACATACATACTCGTATATCGATACATAAGTACACACATGCGTGTATGCTTCAAGTGCAATTTGTGCAAAGTAAAAATTGTATGCCGACTACAGCTGCGGCAATAACAACTTTTACTGCGAAACATCTACTAAGCTGCGCTTTCTTGCATCACGCTCTCCCTATCTCACTCACTCACACGGACGCACACACTTTTTTCATTCAGCACTGCACTCTCTACTTGCTCCGTAAACAATCGTTAAATGCAACCAACGCCTGTGCCATAACAAAAACATGTTGCTCCTAAAGTAAATTGGTTGGATGATTGAATGGCTGCCGGTTCAAGTTGACAAAGTTTTGATGATTTGTTGATTGTTTGCCCGGAGATGTGCGAGGACGTGCAAGTTCCGATTAAAGTGGATAAAGTTTTCAGTAGATTTAGATGGAAATTGGAAGATCATATGTGCAGAAGAGTTTCGGAGAACAATATGTAAAAGGCTAATTTGCTAATTGAAAAAAAAAAAGTTCGGCGGAAGGCGGAGAACAGTTAAATCAATTGTGTCGCAGCAAATGATGATGAGGAAAATAAAATAAAAAGAACTGGATGAGTGCTTAGCCAATCAGAATTTGCAAGTTATTTTTTTCATGATTTTATCTTCGAAATAAAAAAGCGGACATCGGCCATATTCACAACTATAAAATGCTGTAAGGGACAGCGAGCAAAAAAATAAAAATCATTGCTATTTAGGATTCTAAGCAAGTTTTAAAAATTACCCAAAACTGTGTTTCTCCTCACATAGTTTTCAGCTCTAACTGGCGGCTTCCCGAAAGCAATATAAGTGAAAAATTAATTATTTTTCTGCCAGTTTTCATATTAGATTCAAAAAAATAATAATAATTTATCACTTAAATTGCTTTCGTTAAACTGGCCATACCCTTTTTTTACAGTAATAACCTTGATAATAGACCAATAGAACACTGAATTCAATAAGATAAAGAAAAACCGTCTACAGGCTCAAAAAATGTAGTTTTAATGGAAACTTAGATATGACATTTTGAACCGTGTATGAATTTGTGAATGCCACTTATTGAATCGACCTTAAGTTTTATGTTTTAAGAAAGCCAGCCCGAGGCGTTCGCACAGGAAAAGAAATTCTGCTTCACCGCTGCCATCTGAGCACAAATATAAAAAAAATTTCAGCAAAGAACTTAAGAAGAATTAAAGTTAACGACTACTTTCGAGTCAAGTTTTAACTCAAAAAAAGACATTTCTTTCGTTAATACGCAAATATATTGACAAAAACTGCAGCATCCTGAAAAGTGTATATTTCAATAGCAGTCATTTAAAATCCGCTTTTCATTGGCTAGGATTTACGCGCGGAAAGGTACACTTTAATGCTTTTCAGGCGTAAAAGTAACTCAGATATACATACATACGTGCGCATGAACAAAAAGTTCATATGCACATGACTATATACATACATATTTATATGTGTAAATGTACTCATTCATATGCCTGGATAATACAAGACAAATGCTTGTGGGCCGTCGTGAATTTTCGATGCTTTAAATATTTATGCGCACACTCAACGGATATTGATAAATCGTTGAGTATCCTTTGGCGCCTACAATTGCCAACACATATACATATGTACATATGTACATATGTATATAAATATTATTTTTAAAAATCATTGTTGCAGCGCTTGCAGTCACATTTTTCTTCAACGGTTGGGATTTTGTTGTTGTTTACTGCTTGAATTGTTGTATTCGTATATTGTTGGCGGCATAGAATTTATGTACATATGGATGTGATTTAAATGTGTTGGGTACGCCATGTGCCGGATGAGGCTCTTATTGCGCGCGACTGGAGTTATTGGCGGTCATTTATGCATCATTTCCGTTGCATTTGTTTTTCTTATTGCTGTTTCATATTGTTTGTGTGCGTACTTTAAACAAATGATGTATACATATTCATTTCATAGCTACATTCATATGTGTTTGCGCTTATTTACACAAACATACATATATACATTAGGATGGCCTTTAGTTATACGGAGAAAAGTAAAAGTGTCTGGATTCTCGGTCTCACCCCTTAGAAATGTGTGAATAGCCCAAAAGACTAAACTATGCAAAGTTTTAGGTCAATCAAAAAAGATTTAGCTCAAAGTTTCCCATGTATTTTCCTAGGCGAAAAAACATTTTTTTCGTAGAAATTGTGTAGTATACTTGAAAAGGAATATTTTTCAATCGGCAAACTCTGTTTCTCTTCAGGAGACTTCAAAAAAATACTACCCAATTGGTTATTTCAAATTTGTTTAATATTAACGATTTTTTATGGATCCCCCACTGCATTTTTTAGAGATTTTAAGGGAACCATAAAAAGTTGTTAATATTATTAAACTTTTAAAAAAACAATTGGTTATTTTTTCTGGAAGTCTCCGGAGGGTAAAATGATTTAGCCGATTGAAAAATATTGCTTCTACACAGTTTCTACGAAAAATACTTAGGATTTAGCGAAACTTTGAGCGCTAAATCCTTTTTGATTGTCCTAAAACTTTGTATAGTTTAGGCTATTCACAAAAATATAGAAGGATGAAATGGAGAATGCGAGCTCTCTTCGAAATAAGGGCCACCCTAATATACACACATACGTACATATGAAAGGCATGGCAGCTGGCGCATAAGTGTTAATCCATTTGCTTTTGACTGCGCGGCTGCATCTGGTTTACGACCCTTACTTCAATGTAAATGCACCCAAAAAATATGTACATATGTACGTATACTCAAATGCATGCAATTTCCTATAATTCTCGCATTTTTGCATATATACGTATGTACGTATGTTAAGTGTTGCATAAATTATTTCCCATTCGCGGTTGTCGCACGCGCCAGCAGCGCAATTTGATATATGCATTTATATGTATGTACATAAGATGTGCGCGTAAAAGTGCTAAAGTTTGTTTTGTATATATAATAAGTCGTATATGTATTTATATATAAGCAAAAATGTGCACGTACGTATGTACCTGTATGCAAGCGGTCATAAGTAATTGCACTTCTACGTACTTACGCATGTGTTTTTTTGTATGCTCCTGCCACGGCCATTACCCGGCCACACGCATTGTCACCGGAAATTTATGTTAATGCAGCAAAGATTTTATGGCCAACACCAATGGCTGCGTTATCGTGAAAATTCCAACACTTTCATTACAGCCATCTTGCATTTGCGCACACACTTATGTACATACATGCATTTGCATATTGACTTCCAGCACATTTTTCGCCTCCACTCATACTTCCACTGTCCACTGCGCTGAAATGTAGTGGTAATTTGATCAACATTCTTGGATGTTGAGTTTGCATTTATATTGGTGAACGAAAAGTTCCTTTACATGCTAATTATAACCAAGGAGTTCATTTCGCAACCAATAAATTTTTAAGTGCACTCTAAGCTTTAAGGAAACCGTGGAATTCGAAGGGAGGCGTGCATTAAAAAATTATATTGCACTTCGTTGTGTTTATTCTCAATCCAAGACTTCCGATCAGGAGTGTATCGATGATCTCGGTATTTGTTTAAGCTGTTTAAGGTAGAGGCCACGCAATGAGTGGCAAAGCGGCGAGCGGCTAAGCGGCGCCATACAGAAATGCCGCTTATTGCGGGGCCACTTGTAGAGTATTTCATATGTTTTAATTTTAAGCCGCTTTAATTTTAAGTTCGCTGCTTTGCGGCTCATTGCGTGGCCTTTTAAATATTTTATTCTTTAACAAAGGCCGGTTAACAGGATTATACTGGCTGAAATAGCTTAAAGCCTTTTGCAAGGCAACTGAAAGGTTGTAGGCAACATAGTTTGAAATATTTTGGTTATTCAGGCAAAAAATCTTATGACAGGAAGCTCTATAATATAATTTTGCTTGCGCTGCTCTAACTGTTGCAATGGCCGAGTGAGCACTGCATCGGTGTTCCAATCGAGAGATATGAGGTAAAGCCCTCCGGCAGCGGATGTTTTGATATATTTTTTTAATTAATTTCTTTTTAATTCAATTTCTTGTAATTTTAAGATTTTATTGTTTGAAAAAAAGTTATTTTTTTGTTGATTTCCTTTAATTTTTAGGAACCTATTTAATTATTTTCTTTTGTATATTGTTTTTAAAATAACTTATTTTTTATTTCATTTAATTTTTACAAACGTTTTTTTAGTTCACTCTTCTTTAAACCTTTAGATTTTGTTCATTAAAAAATATATTTTTTAATTCAATTAATTTTTTGGAAACTTATTTTTTTATTTTTTGTTGGCTAAATTTACATTTAATTTTAAGAACATATTTTTTAATTAAATAAATTCTTGGAAATTTATTTTTTTTGTTGGCTTAGTTTACATTTAATTTTAAGATCTTATTGTTATAAAAAGAAAAATAGTTTTTTGTTTAACACAATTTTTCGAAAATAATTTTTTGTTCCATTCCATTGTGACTGGTGGGAAACTTTACTACAGAATGTGATCAATTGTGAATTATAACTATGTCGTGGGAACGTAAACAACATCGAAAGATATTTTCTAAAATAGAACGATAACTAATGTATAAAATTGCTTTAACAAGTTTAGTTTTATGTAACTATCATTTGAAGAAATGTGACTGGTGGGACACTGGTAAGAACTTTACCCTTGTGCACTCAAAGATGAATTTTAACCAAAACACTTAATCTTTACGACCGATGTTTTTGTGTTGTAAAATATGATACGCTCAATCAAAATTAGGTTTATATTATTTTCATAGAAATATTAAAAAATATTTAAAGTGGTGATGGTAATTTAATTTAATTTTTAATCCTTAAAATTAGCTTTCACTTAATTTGAATTTTTTTCTTCTTTTCATTTTTAAATTTTATTGTTTTAAAAAGAAATCTATTTTTCTATTTATTTTAATAGGAACTTAATTCATTTATTTTTTTGCTTTTTAAATGTTATTTACTTTTAATCTTAAAAAAAAAATATTTATTTCAATTCAATTTGATTTTTAGAAAACTTTTTGCTTAATTAAGACGTCCTAATCTTTCAACTAGTATTTCGAAAGGTAGAAACGAGCTTTCAAGGCAGTTGCCAGAATTAACAATTATCTTACGAAAGACTTTTGTCTTTCAAAAGGCTTTGGTTATTTGAAAGTTAGTCGCTAGAATTGCCCTCTAAATCCATGTTTCACACTTTGTGCGGTATTTCAAAAAAAAATCAACAAACCTTTGTAAAAATGTCGAGCTCTTTAATTAGACTACGTGAAAAGAAGTAAAGTGCAAGTTTGCAGTTTGCTGCGACTTACTGTTGATTTTTGGCAATTGAAAAGTAAAAATGTATTCTATGCTTGAGTGCTTGGATTGGCATTATAATTTTAATGGAGATAACGAACTAAAATATGAAATCCTTATAAATTGAAAATAAAATAATTTATGTATCTATTCGATAGAAATTCTATAAAATCTTTATCTTTGATATTTCTGAGCATAAATTCGCTGGCATCCTCAAAAGTTTTAAAACTTCATTTAATATTTATTTTCTTTATACTAAAAAGCAAGACGACATGAATTTATAAATAACTAAGTAGGTATGTATGTATGCAAATTCCCTTGACTTTTAACAATAGAATTTTGTTCGCCGAGAGATTTGGTGAAGTGAAATTTATGCATTTTTATAACAATAACAAATGCTTGCCTGACACTATGCAATATTCCTCGCTCTTCCTCATAAATACATACATGCATAGTGTGTGCCATGGCAGCAGTTAAATTTGTCCGAATTCGTTGAATTTTTGATTACAAATTTATGTACCAAATAAAAGACGTTTTCCATAAAATATAAAATTGAAAGTGAATTCGCTTAAAATCTCGCCTGCTCTAAAGAATTTAAATGCATCTGCACCGCTGAGCAGAAAACGCTATAATTTTTGTTTGCTTTAAACGAAGCTATACAAAAGCTTAATTTGCAAGCATCCGGCAATTCACGCTCTAGTTTTGCATTGCGTATAATTTTTGAAACTAGTTTTTTTATTTTCAGATAAAATCACGTTAAAATCATTAACGCGTCAAGCTCAATTGCACTGACGCATTTGCCAAAGATTCATCACTAGCCGCGCAGTGCAGTGGCACCGCTGCACCGTTACGCTGACATTTGAGCTTTTAATGGCACAGCCGCATTTTAAAGTCATTAGCATCATTTGGTCGTAAATTTTAAACGGATTCGGGAGCGCATTCAAGCGCCAGATTCTAGCTCAACGTACTTAGTTTGTGCAAATACGTGGCCGTGTGCAAATGTATAGATATACTATGTAAATAAGTATGTATATATACTACGTATAATATAAAGTACATAATTGTATATATATGTGTACTATTGCAGAGTGTGTTTGTGTATTTGATCGTTTGTAGGCGTGATTGCGGCATTGCTGCTTCAATAAATCGCATCCTCAACACCTTTACACCATCAAAGTGATTGCACTGTAGCAAAATTTTAGTGCCGCCTAAACGCCCACTAGATTCTCGTGAACACTCGTTATCTACTCGCCGCTATAGCAATTTCTCCGCGCTACCTGTCGCTCAATGAGCGGAAACGCGACAACTTTGCTAAAATGCAGTTAAAAAGTTTGTAAAATGTCTTTTTTTTGCGATGTCTGCCTTACTGGGGCTTCACAACACCCCTATGCACAATCTGCATATAAATCTATGTATGGAGTAGTATTACTCGCAGTTATATATATGTATGAACATGTATGTACATGATGTTCTCCATCCACTATGTTCTTGTCTGGTGCTGGCTTGACGTTGCCGTTTTTCAGGCAAAGTGCAGGCGTTGCTCGTAAATCTTGCAGCGCAAATACCTTAGCATAACTTTGGGCGCAACTTTACACATTGACTTTTTCACATGATTCCCCTAGCGGCTACACACGCACACCTCTTGCACTGCCCACTCCACTGCAATAGCGACTTCCTCGAAAGTATCTTCTCTAATGTGATATCTGACTATTATGTAATAAGTAGATACGATATTAAGTAGGTAGTTTGCCGAGTGCGGAATTGAAATTCTAATAGTTAGAGCTTTTAACCAACTTTACTTTGGTTAAGCAAATGGAGCTGAGGTCAAAGCTAAATTTCTTGGTAGGAAGGTTCAAATTGGCTGGATATTTAGTCCTAACTAATTAAATATTACTGGTAATGTAATAACGGGTGATTTTTTTGAGGTTAGGATTTTCATGCATTAGTATTTGACAGATCACGTGGGATTTCAGACATGGTGTCAAAGAGAAAGATGCTCAGTATGCTTTGACATTTCATCATGAATAGACTTACTAACGAGCAACGCTTGCAAATCATTGAATTTTATTACCAAAATCAGTGTTCGGTTCGAAATGTGTTTCGCAAACCCAATTGCTGCGAACGGCGACGAATCGACATTTCACGGTCTTCAGCAACACTCTCAGAAACAGACGCAATATTCTCTTCTGTACGCACTGTACGCATTCGTGTGGTTGGTTTAATGTCCAATAAAGTAAACTGAGTGCGAAACTTGGTCACAATCGCATTAATTGTTTGCTCACTTGGTCGATTATGTAGACCATAAATCGGACGTAAAGCGAACCGAACACTGATTTTGGTAATAAAATTCAATGATTTGCAAGCGTTGCTCGTTAGTAAGTCTATTCATGATGAAATGTCAAAGCATACTGTGCATCTTTCTCTTTGACACCATGTCTGAAATCCCACGTGATCTGTCAAATACTAATGCATGAAAATCCTAACCTCAAAAAAATCACCCGTTACAATAACCACCACAAGAACCATCATGAATACATTATAATTACCATTACCATTAACCTTCTAATTACCATTACAATTATCATTATAATTACCATAACCATTACACTTACCATTACAGTAACCATTACCATTACAATTACAACTATATGCCATTAATACTAACATTACAAATAATACTACTAGAACCAATACGAAAACCATTACCATTATCATAACCATTACCTTATAAGTAATATTACCATAACAATTACGATTTCCATTACATTTACGTCTCCAATTATAATTACAATTACCATTACCACAACCATTACCATTACCATTACCATAACAATTACCATTACCATTACCATAACCATTACGATTTCCATTACAGTTACCCCTTCAATTATCATTATAATTACATTTACCATTACCATAACATTAAATGCAAATTTCTTATATGCTAGACAGCCAAGGAACAGATAATGAGATGATTTCATCCAGATTTTATACTAAATATGGACTGCGCTTGAGGCAATACTATTATTGCAAATGACCAATTGAGATCCTAATTAGTATCCCGAAATGCGTCCTGTTTACCGTTAACAGATCCTTATAAGTTATCCCTTTGAACACTCAGTCAGACGTCAATCTCTCCAAACGCTGATCTCCTCAAGGAAGGCAACAACTGCATAGTTAGAGCCTCTACGATAGGGAGTGATCAATCATATTTATAACCGAGAAAGACGGCCACTCCACCGATTTACCCGTGCAGTAGGCATGTAGTTCTGTTTCCGATGTGCAGCTCAAACAACTTTTTAAAAGAAACGATGAGAGACTGATGCGTGTGAAATCTCTGCGGGTATACATGAAAGAAATTGTCTGCCTTGGGTATGGAAGTAACTCCTACTATCCGCTAAAGCTTTGTGGCAAAGCCCTCGTTCATGGAGCTCGCATAGAATGGGGAAATCCGGCCGCACAACACCGACGCATGATGCCATCGGTACTAAGCATCTTGAATGGATTCAATGAGCTGATAGTCCAAAGCTGGTAGTGCTCGCTCAGTAACTTTAAGAGTCATCGGGGCCTTCAGACTACTTCAAGGATTATTTCCTTTCTATGTATCGCCCATTTACAATCAATTTTATAATTAGGGGATTCCCTTAAACGCGAAGAGCAGAAAACTCGAAAACCTCGAAAGTTTTCGAGGCACGCGAAAATCGGCACTCATACAATTTTTGACAGTTGTTTTTCGAGGCTGGAAAAGTTTCGAGGTTTCGTGGTTTTCGAGCCACTTTCGAGCTTAAGGGAATCCCCTAAATATATTTTTCTCCTTCCTTGCTGACCCCAGTTTCCCTGCTAACCGTATATGTGTTCGTAATTTTCTTCGTGGTCTTGTGTGAAATTCTTGCATGCCGACAGCTATGTAGGTTTCCTTATTCGCACATATAAGCACACACTCACAGACACCAAAGTACGTGCAACAGCAATCCCATAATCTTACGGTGAAATTTTAATGAGTAAAGTTTCCACGAAAGCGAGTATGCATAATTTCAGGGATTTTTTTTTGTTACTTTTTATAAGTCCTGTTATTTTTCCTCACACTCAATTTCGTTTGGCTTTTGCTGCTTGATGCAGTTTAATGCAACTTCATGTTCGACTTAAGTCAACTATGTATGTATGTACAAATATATGTATGTTTGTTTTTGCTGTTGCGATTTGTTGGAAGTTATACATATGTACATATGTACTTAAGTTATTGTTGTAGTTAGTAAAACGAGTATGTGAGATGTTTTCGTTATTGTTGTTATTATTCGCTAAGCTCTCAAACTCTGACATTTGAAGCAGTTTTGCATTAGTTTTTGTGACTAAATTTGCATTTGCTTGAATTGTTTGCCCAAGGATTTTCGGCGTATTTAAACGCTTAAAACACGTTGTTTATATGTGAAACATCAAGCATAGGAATTCGCAAGTGTGTTAATACTTTGGAATAGTAATTTTGGCATTGTTCCGTTATTGAGAGTTATTCTTTTTGACGAAGTACCTGGTGACCTGAAAGGAGAGAGGTTTTCAGAAGAACTTTTCAGCCAAATAACTCTCGTCGAGGATGGCAAAATGGAGCGGGGAATTTTTCTTGACTGCTCAATGAATAGATAAACTCAAATAAATCCAATGCACAGCAAATGCAGTTTATTAGAATAGATCACCCAGCAAATATTACAATAAAATTCGGCGAGCCATTGATGCGAAAGGCTGCCGTTTCGGTTAGACGAATTTTATTCGCACTTCACAGTCAAAGCGTTATCGCGCGAATAATATTCCAAGAAGCCATTCAAAATCTATTGTGGTACTGCCAAACACAGCGGAAAGCAGACATTATGAGGACGAAAGGAATAACATTTTGCGTGGCAAAAAAAACAAAAAAAAAAAATTAATAAATAAAAAATGGGCCGGCACTCAGGCAATATTTCCAAAAGTACACAAGTCCTAGAGCAACGACCTAAAGGACAGAAAAGGGCAGCTATCCCATGGAAATTCATTACTAATCTGCAAGCTTACCAGGCTATTTTATAAATCTCAGTGGCAACACGTTTTAAGGAAGTGAACGTCTATTCCGACACCCAAACAGCTCCTTAGTGGTTCATTCGAGAACAGTGAAAGATTGTTTGATTTTCCTATCGACTGCTCCGGCTTATAACGCTATTGGGGCTCATTTGTTTTCCGGGTCACCGTCAATACTACCTCGCCGATGAGCTGGCATGACAAGGACGCTGAGGACGTGCTCCCGTATAAAGAAAATCTGGGTGCTCTCCTGACCTCGTGTGGTCTACTTCTGAATAGATGTGCGTTAAGTCAACTTAGCGAGCGTTGAGCGAAGATCTTGGAATAAAAGGTGTCAAAATATTCCGGCTAAGCAAGCTATACTTCTCGCTATTAGTGGGATTTATAGCTGGTCATTGCATGATAGGTAAACAAGCGGTAAGGCTGAATATTATCGATGAGGAGGAATTATTAAGGTTCAGGCACCTTTGGCTCACACTTTTTCCACATAAAACCGATGAGCTATTGGGAATTAATATCAGTCGCTTTAGCAGGTTCGTGATGAGCACGGAGCGTTTCTCTGGTAGGAGGCCTCGGATTCTGACCTCCTTCTCACCTTCCCGGTATTCATGTGCCTTTGTCCCCTCCTCTCTTAAGGATACCACAATGGACAGCTGACATGTATGCAAAAGTGAGCCTTCACCCACGTAGGCGGCCCTCTAACCCACCCTAACTCGTAATCCCCTAATTTCTCTCGGTACATTGAACAATGCAATTTGTATTACTCGCATCAATGGATTTTTGGTAGCCTCTTCTGACGAAAATTCTTTAGTGTATATATTCTGAACCTCTTATCCCTCCGGGATAGTTGGTAAAAAAATTTCGTTTAAATAAATATATAATTTAGTTTCACTTTCTGATTCATCAAATGGGAATAAAAATGCTAGGTGTCACGAAGAAATTACAATAGCACTTTAGGTAACGAGAAAACTGGAAAATATGTTTAAGAACTTTTGTATTTTCACAAATTCACTTTGAAGTTTTCTCTACAAAAAACTAACGTAGAATGCACACAAACATATGCATATGTATAAGTAACCCAAAACAAAAATTTATATAAAAGAAGAAAATCTAGAAAAAGTTCACTTTTTCTACTTGCATCGCCACTCAAGTACTTTTCGCAAATACATAAATGATTATACAATTTTCGTTGTATCTACTGTCTACACATACATATGTACTATATATACGTATATCAGTTGAGTTTCAATTTTCAAGTGCGAGTGCATGCAAATGAGGCTTGCATATGAAACGAGCTCAAGGAGATGAAGCTAAAAAAAAAAATCGGCGACACTTATGCTATTACACGTACGTTCAAAGGCTATGAAAATTTTGTTAGGACATACATACATATACACACATATGCATAGCCAGTGTATAAGCTTAAGAAGAAATCGTTGTCTCTACAGTCATTCGAATTGCATTCGTTTTTGTTTTGTTTGTTTGTCACACAACTCAAATTACAATTCGTAGCTGAGCAGATATGACTCTACATACAAACAATTTAATTTTCTATTGTTTTTTTTTGCTATTTGCGTTACCTGATTCGCGGTAGTCAACTGAGAGCAGCTCTAGCTCTTGTCTACACGCCGTACAATGGGACTGAAGCAGCCAAAAATAGTAAAAACGGATTAGCTAATTCTGGTTATGAAAAAGTGATTAGGCAGATTTATCGAAAATATACCCATCTAATCCAAAGCTTCCTCGTCCTCTATGCTGTGCCCGCATTATAACACTCCAATAACACCTATTCGGTGCATATGAAAACGTAGTTGGTTGTAGCCCGTTAGATACCCGTAGAGTAGCCTGACGTCATTTCTGTTCAATTGAATAAGAGCAGATATATCGAAGAGGTAGACAAAAGGCCTACCATTACTATGGCCATCGACCGCGTTCCAGTACTTACTGCATTCAGAGTGAACTCATTCAGCAATTATGGTTCTCGAAGAGGACTCTATGCCTCTGCTACCTCGTTGTCTTCGATTCCACATCCACCCGTACCCAACACAGAGATACTTTATTTTATGCCGCCAGAATTCGAAGCGTGTTAAGGCAGCCTTTAACAAAATTGTATATCGTCAGCTGGATGACTGCTGGCTATCTGAAACGACAACTCAAAAGGCTATCTTGGAACCCTTTTCAGGGTTTAATTTGGCGCTGGTCAGAATTGCTAACACTTCTTCAAGGTTTACCCTTGAGCATGTCTCATTTCCGAAAAGGTACCAGCTACGAAAAACTGCGAGTTCAGCACCTGTTATTGATGTGTAAACATCCGAGCTCCCGGTTTTGGTAAAATTTGCGTTAAAGCAGCAGACAATTTTCTTCATGTGCGCAAATTATCATGGGTTAGTTCAGGGCTATTTCAAGGCCATTTAGAGATCAGTTTAGCACCCTTTCGGAACACGTTCGTGATCATTTCTTGACTAGTTCGACAGTACTTCAGAAATATTTCGGGATTATTTTGGGCCTAGTTCGGGACCATTCACGACTAGTTCAGTGCTAATTTAAGATCATTTAGGGACTAGTTCGGGATCGTAGAATTGGACTAAAAAGGGACCATTTCGGGATCGTTTCAAAACTCTTTCTGGATAATTTCGGGAAAATTTCACGACATTTTGGGCTGTTTTGGGATCTCTTCAGGACCGTCTTCGGGTCCGTTTAGAACCATTTCGGAACTAGTTAACGACTTTTTTCAGGCCTATTTCAGAACTAGTTCTAGACCGTTTGGTACCATTGGGGACTAGTTTTTATGAGTAATTAGGACTGGTTTCGGATTATTTTATGGCGTTGAAACTAGTCGGGAAATGATTGGCTGACTTCCAAAACGTACCAATACAATGTTTGGATACTGCTCTACTGCGGTATTTAAACTCGTTGCATATGCAGAGTAGCGAAACATTGCAACCATATACATTGCATATTTGGAATATTTAATAAAACAATAATCACCATTTCGGAATTTTGCATTTTTAAAACACCAATGGTAACCAATAACAAACGAAGCATCAACTTTGTTTCTGATGCGCTGATTGCGCTAGCGATGCGGTTCGATAACTTTTCGGATGGGTTTTGGAAAAGTCAACCAATTGTAGTTCGGCGTTATGGAACATTAAACTTTGTACGTATGCAATGCAATTGACGTTTTGGAAGTCAGCCATTCTGAAATAATTCTGATCTATTACCGAAGTGCTATAAAAAGTCGTGGCCTGGTCCTCACAAAATGGAATGATTAGTGCTTAATTTCTAGCCTAACCTATTTATGTATGTAAATGAATCGCCTAATACATTTCCAAGCTATTCCCAGATGTTTGCATCTCAAATTTCATGAATTTTATGTGCAACTGAAGGTAAAAATTCTGATATGTAAATCAATCCAGGAATTTGCCAGAGAAAAACAAATGTCAGAAGGTTCTGTTATTCTACTGCAGCATTCAATCAAAAGCGGCGCTTTTACTTTGCCGAATTTTATCAAAATCGTTAAATATTTACTAATTTCACCAAAGGAGATTTGGGCGTGGCTGGGCGCTGGCCGTTAATATTTTCCACATTTCTAGATCATCTGCGAAATTTCAGCGAATTCCGGCTACGGTTACTACTTTTAGTCGCAGTTTTTATGGTCCCGTCCCACTGTGCACCGCTCCGCGCTGCCTGGTAGGCAACACGAAACGAGTGTTGCTCGTCGTTGCATATATTAAGGCGCTAGCTGCTTAATGTCATTTTGACATATGCATATGTGCAGTCATTCAGCGCCTCTTGTTTGCGCGCGTACACTCACACACACACACACACACACACACACACACATATATGAAATATCAAATACTATGAGCAGCATCTGGAATTCGACAGCAGCAGCTGAATATAAAAAATTACAAAAAGAAAAGTCATGAGAAAAACAGCCAGCTGTAGGCATGTATGTAAGTGTGTGTGTGTGTGTGTGTGTGTGTGTGCATTGCAAAAAGCAATTTGTTGACTACGTAAATTTTCGAAGGATTCTCATTTTACTTCATTTTGCATTTTCGCTCGCTCGCCTCCTTCGTTCGCACCCCCCTGCGGCGTCATCTTGTGTCTGCTGCCATGGAGCTACGAAGAAATTTCATTTCATTGCAATTCATTCCACTCCCGCTTCATTTCATTTCATATGCATATTCGCAATTGCAAATGTGCTTTTCGTTTGCGTTTTTATTTCATTTAAATTCACAATCATATTGGTTCATATGTCACTTTCTCATTTCTTGCCCTCATGCAAGTGGATTTTTGTTGCTACTACTACATGCATGGTATGCCAATGCTGCTGCTCTTAAATAATGCTGCCGCTACTGTTGATGATGATTCAATGAAATTTTGATTTCATTTCATTTCGTTGGTATTTTGCAATTCACACCTGCTTACATGTAGCTTTATACGATAGTTATATGTATGTATGTACATTTCAATGGCATTGATTTACACCAAGTGCATTTTTATTCAAGTGTGTCTGTCTAGCTTTGAACTGGTGGATATTTTTTGAGGCCAAATATTGATATTCAGACTCCTCAAAACATTTGCTTTTCAATGTTGTTTGACTGTTATCACAACAACACTTCATATATTATGCTGAAACATATTGAATAGTTATGCTTGTGTGAGTATATGCATTTGTACATACATAAATATTTATATCTGTAAAATCTGTTTTTGTACTGCGTGGCGTATGAGCAACCATTTTTAAGGAGTTGCAGATAGAAATGTTGAGTGAGGCCACCTGAAGTGTACCACGAAAATTACGGTAACATAAGCGAAATTTTTTGATTGTTTTTTTTATGCAGAAATGCATCTAGATGCTCTAAGAATATTTCTGCATTAAAAAGAAAATTTTGAAAAAATGTCGCTTACGTTATTTTGGCGGTTAGGTTCGATATGTATGTTTGTAAACTTCAGCACATAAAATAAGTTTAGTAATTTTCTATTGAATGTAGTAACTTTTTCCGGTGATTTTGATAAAAAATAAAAAAATGTTGTAGCAACACTGTTCCCGACTTTTAAAAAATATTCAGCGGGACAACTTTCTCAAAATCGGTCCTGTCCCGCCGAAATCGGTACAAATGGTCACCGTAACTATACGCAATGTATGTATGTATATTTTTATAAAAAATTATCAAAAGTTAGTTTTACATGAAACACATTGCGAACATTATTGAGAAAAAAATTGTGTGTAGTGCCCTATTTTGTGCGTGAGCAGCTGTACATGGCGTACGAAACTCTAGTGAGTGTCTCACAAAATGTCCAAAAATGAGCTCGCTTATGAGCACCAAACGATTTGGTAACTTTCTGAATCTTAAAACTTAAAACGCATACGAGCATGTCAGCTTGCATTTTGCATTAAAAATGCGAGAAAAAGAATGCCGTAACTCTATATCGAAATTTTCGTGCATGGAAAGAAATTGAGCGCTGCTTCCAAAGACATTGTGGGAATGGAGGTTCGCGTTTCCTTGATAAGCATACATGCCAGCCTTGTCATCTTTACCATTTATTCCAAAATCGTGGTTTTCTCTTAGGACGTCCACTTGACTAACGAGATGTAGACTTTGATTGCTTAGATAAACGTTTTTGACCAAGAATCGATCACCATAGTGACTTTAGACTAGTATATCTTGAAAACGACTGACAGGATCTCTAAATGTCCTAATCAACTTGTGATCAGGATACTATTATTATAATTATTATTAATATTATGGGCTATATGCACTGCAACCTCTTAAGTGATCTACTGTCCGCCCTATAGGAAAAGGCTTTTAATGTAGCCTACCACTTGCGTTTTTTTCCAAATTTCAAATGAATTAAAAGTACCACCATCCAAGTGAGCTAGTCTGTGCTAGTCACAGAGAATGTGTTCTGGCGTTTTCTCGTCCAGCTCACAAAACCGACAGACGTTTGTTTCAGAATAATTCATTTTGCTGTGCCTGTTGAATAATTTGTCTACCCAGTTAATTATGATCCCCTCTATGTGTGCTTTGGTGAGTCCACAAAAGGGTTATGGACCATTAAATTGTTTCGCTATGCCTCCTCGTTGCCATAATCTCCTTCATGCCCCTGTACCTTTTCTAATAAAATAGTATTTTTAGCTCCAGTTGCGTTTAGGACATTGAAGAAATCATACACTATCTGAGAATTTATTTTGTGGAACTTCAGTCAGCTTCGCCATTTCCCCTTTCAACGACTAGAATAGACTCTCTGACGATGATTAGAGGCTGCTTGGAAGCCTCGGTTGGGGTTTATAACAACATAATTGCTTCTCTTCGTCAATGCGGGTGGCTACACTACTTATCACGGGCAAAGATGGTTTGACCTTTTCTCGTACCTTAACCATAGTTAATGTTGAACGCCCATCTCTTAGTGATATAAGAAGAAATTGGATCCACGGCAATGGTAACTTCATGCACTGTGGACTTGCGTATGCGATTTAGGACTCGCCAATCCATAATTTTCAAGCCTTTTGGTAGAGCTATCCAACTCCAGGAGGAAGCCAACGAAGAAAATGCGGCGAGGTGCGTCCAACCACCTTCAGCTTTTCTCCCTTCAAGGGGACCATTTTTGGGGTGACTTCCTTTATCCAGCCTGCTATTGCCGCATCCCTACAGCCGATTGACAGTCATCCTGGATGGAAAGTGCACCCATAAAAGATAGGCTCATCATGATTTCTCCTGACCACCTTTAAGATCGCGCGCTGGATGGCTCTCAGCTCCTCTGTATACCATATGTTGGTTGGGTAGTCTTCAGGGATTATGCCCAGCTTCATTCCAACAACGGCTTGATCACCAGTACAATATTAAGAGCTGTTTTCCGAAATATTGGCGAAATTCCCTGGTGATAATTATGTACATATAGCTAGCAGATCTGCACTGCCTTACGACCCTGATTTTTCATCGCTCGCTGTACTTTAACTTATCCCAGTTTCAGCCCTCCTTTGATGATGCCAACTGCCCCTTATATTGTGACTGTATTGAAGTGAAGTGCAATTATGTTTAAAATACTGTTCTTACTTCTTTACTTACAGCTTTCTTAACACTGCTCCTTATTTCCTTTATTCCATTAAAATTTCTTATTTATTTTGATTCAATTCACTTAATGTTTTCCACTTCCTCACCGCCATCAATGCGGTGAACTGCATTATTTGTACTGCCTTTTCTTTGCCATTCAAGACCTGAGATTGGTTACTGCATTTCCTTTCTTTAGTCAAGCTTAACGTACCTTCTTCTTTTGTACTTTGCTCTTCCGTACTGAGTTGACTTTCAGTGGTTTATTGCACTTCCTTTCGAAATTTTCCATTTTCATATGTTTCGTTCTTCATTTTGAGACTTCATTTCTGTGTACCAGCGATTGTATGAACAGGAAAATATTACTCACTCAATACAATTCATTTTATTTAGCTTGCTGTTTTTGGATTTTTTCTTCTGACTGACCCTGCTGTTCATACCAGTGCTGCTTTATTTCATTGCACCTGCAGGTTGGCATACGTAAAGCCTGCTACAATAGAATTGTATGCTATTCTTCATTTAAGTATCTATCTACTCATACTCATTGTAGGTGACTTAAAGTGAATTTAGATATGAAACCATTTCCATTAGCATCAATTGTGAGTTGGTTAGAAATTACATAAATTCTTATACTATTTGTATTTGTGAACTCTGCCAATATAATTTTATTTGCTAAATTTTTTAAATTGCTCACACATGCTGGTCCCCAATCACACTAAATTGCATAGAGCAACCAAACTCATCTTTACAATCAAACTAAACAGTTTGTAGTCTTATTTTACCTCCCCTTCAACTCAGTTTAAGTAGTCTCGAAAATTGTATCATGTGTCAAAATTTGTTATCTAAACATATTTAGAAATTCACGTCCATAGTTTTCAACTTCAAAAACTCTTCACATCTGCTCAAATTGCTGCAAAAATATTTACTTTACACAAATTCGACTGACCGATATTTAAATTAGACAAAACGAGTTCAAATGTCCACTTTGTTTGTTCCGCTCATACAAATACCCAAGTATATATTTTCAAATTGCAAAGATTTGACTAAACTTGCCAAAGTAAATTTTAAAAGCAAATAAAATGTGCACATGCTTATCTCCGTATACATATATGTACACACATTTGTACCTAGCTACAGATATACGTAGATACACATGTGTATTTGCATGCGTTGGAAATGCAAAAGTCCAGCCGGCGATAGCAAACAAAAGTTGGATTAAATGCCTGGAATGAATGCATGTAGATAAATCGAGTAGCTGATTGCCTGCATGGAGAGTTTAGAGAGCGCTTAGCTAACTAAACAAAAATTTAAAAGTAAAGTTACAAAAATAAATTTAAACTTTGTAAGGAACTTCTGATTTTGATCGTAATTTTTGCTATGCCTGTAACTCTTTTAAGACCACTAAAAATGTTAGGATTCAAATCGTAAGTTTTGATTCATTCTACACTAAATAATAAAAAAAATAATAATCACCGACAGTTGCACGGACGGTCGCCACTTCTGAGAGGGTGTCTTTCGTCCGCATGCACTGCGGGATGTGCTGCTAACTCTTCACGTGGGGACGGCTGGAAATCGGCTATAGGTATGGTCGTGTCTCTGGATAGGTCGATATTTGAGGACAGTCGGCGTGATGGGTCTGACATTGGTCACACACTATTCCTCGGATCACCCTCTGAGCTGCCGCTTTTTCCCGCCAAGAGCATTTCAACTTCCTCAGCAAGGTGCAAGGTGGTGAGAAGTGTCGAACTGGGCTTCATTCCCGTTGACCTCGTCAACAAAGCCCTTGGAGCGGAGCAACTCAAGAATCTATAATCGATGTCGTGATTAAGAGATCGTTGACTCTCGAGCTGGTATTCTTTTGGTATTTTTAAACGTGTGATATATTTTTAAATTACATATGCATACATATTAGAGTATGTTGGAATTTTGTTATTTATTTCTCAAATATAATTTACTATTCTGTTCTCGTTTGGTTTGAATTCGTGTTCAAAACCTCGCAACCGACATTTGCGCCAAAAAAAATATTTGCTCACCGGAAGCTCATGACATCAAGCCCCTATCTATTTATATTAAAATTTTCCATATTTTTAGATCCAAGAAGAAGGGATAATTAGGGTTGAAAGAGAGATAGGTTTTGAAACAAGGCAAGTTTGACTCTCCCCTATAAAATTTGAGCAACTTCTCATAGCATGTTTTGCATTTTCTTGATACGTGGTTTTGTACTTTAAACGACGATATGTATGTATGTATGTATGTACATGCATATAGCATACATACACGTTTTATTCTCTAAATACACTTATCCCTCTTAGCCAATTTCCCTCGACACCATTATCTATTGTATTCATATCCTGTGTGTAAAGTGAAGTATCTTTAGCAGCTTCCTACATTCTTTGCACGTTTCCTCACTTTCCTTCTTTGTCTCTTTGTCACCGGTTAATTCTTTTGTCACCTGCTGCTCCATACGTAACTAACTGACTCTATTTCGAAAAATTGCAAGTCTTTATTTGCTCTCCATAAATACAGTCGGACAAACCGAAAGCTATTTCCTCTACAGGTATGTGCTTACAGATAACAGTTATATGTATATATATGTATGTACATTAAGGTAGTCCAAATATGCACGTAAAAAAGTAAGGCCGAAATTTTTATGCTCTCACCCCCTAGGATTGTTCTACACCGAAAAAATATACCGCTTTTTTTATTTTGAAATCTAAAAATATTAAGAGGTCGCTCAAAGCGCTCAATGTCGACCATGTATTTTATATGAAAAAAAACACTTTTTTTAGAAATAGTATAGAAGTCTTGAAAATAAATATTTTTCAACCGGATAACTATATTTTATAGGTCCGCCAAAACACTTACAAAATGCCAGAAAATGCAAAGGGGAATAAATAAATAATATTTATTATTATGAAATGGTTAAATAAACAATAAGGTATTGTTCCTGGAGGTCTTCTGTAGAGAGCCAGAGTCTTCCGATCCAAAAATTTTAATTTTAAAGAATTCCATACCATTTGCACGAGGAGTGGTTTGTTTCCCATATAAAATACATGGAGAACTTTGAGCGCTTTGAGCGACCTCTAGAGGGGTAAATTTTTTTTGATTTAGAACAATCCTAAGCGGTGAGCGCATTAAAATTCCGACTTTACTTATTTTGGACCACCCTGATGTACATACTACGTATATACACAAGTGTTTTTGCATTGGCATGCAAATTGCTTACATTTGAACTGCCATTTCAATTTTGCCGATGCATCCAACCTAGTTAAAGCAAATAAGTAAGATAAAATCTGTATGTTTGTATTTTTGAATACTCAAGCATTTCAGTGGGCATTCAAATTTCTTTAGGGGTTTTGTCCATTGTAATCATCATGTGAGTTTACAATTGCAATGCAGCGCAATTTTAGATTTTTTCTCTGACCTTAGGTACCTTTTATCAAGATAAATTTAGAAAAAAGCGGGAACCCCTTTAATTTTTTTTTTATTGAACTGAAGTGACTATATATTTTAGGAAGCAAGAAATAAGAAGTATTCATAGACAAAGAAAGTCAAAATAAAAAGGAAAAGTGTGCGTTCATACCATAATTATCGATATCATTACCTATATTTGTATATGTTTTTATCGGTATCAATTATTTAATATTAATAAAATATATCGACATCGTAGGATTCGATATATCTAACGATATGCTTATGCCATTACAATGTTAACCGACCTGAATATCAGTGTTTAAAGATAATTCCTTTCTTCTTGTAAACATACTCTGTTCATTTTCAAAATGGAATCAAATTACTCAGAGTAAACGATTCTTATTAGTTGATTCTTAATTTATCAAAATGCCTGCAAGTTATCTTTCTATCAAAATACATTTCGAAAACTAAAACTTTCTGGGAAGTTTATAAATTTCGACTACGGCCGCTCATTACTCAGCCTCATCTACATCGCATTCACCAAATTAGTATTGATAACTGTGTACATATGTACGATTATATGTTTACCCCCGCTATATCAATTTCACAAAATTTCCATTTAAACTTCTACGCGACCACTTTCATGTAAATCCGGTAAATTAGTTATCAGTTTGAGTTAAGGTATTTATAAAAACACACCTTAACCTCTGTACAATTCATTAGGATGGGCCGAAAATCCGATTTTTTAGACATTTTATTGGCAATAGCATACATATGGTTCATTATGCTTTAAAATAAATGAAAAGTTTCGGCTAACGTCTTAGTCCCGTCTAAGTCAATCGCAGTGTTCAACAAATTTTAATTTTTTTCTTAGCTTCCCTGCAAAATTGTTAAAGTGGTTGAAATTTCTGTACGAAAAATAAAGAAAACTCTGAAAAAACTCTGCGAGAAACACTTGACATTGCAGCGCTATTTTCATTGCTTTAACAAATTTCTTCCGAAATTTCGTAAAAGAATCGATGTGTGCACCGTTTATTATATTTTAGAAAATTCAACGAAAAATCGGATGAGATCTTTACGACTTCTTTAAAATTTCTCTACAATTCAGAACATTCTGAAAAAATGGTTTGCAAAGTTATTTCTACCGCCAAATAAATTTTCGCGCCAGTCGTTTAATTGCTGTGCCAACTGACGCCAATTGGCAATTCCATGTGAAGCAAAGTCCTTCTCCGCCTGTGATTCTGCGTTCACATGGAAGCGAGTCGCCCTGTCTGAAGCCCCGTTTGGTGGCGAATGGCTCGGAGAGGTCTTTCCCAATTCTGACGGAGCTGGTGGTATTGCCAACGTCATTTTACACAGCCGTATCAGTTTGGCGGAGATGCCAAATTCAGACATAGCGGCGTATAGGCAACTGCTTTTAGTGCTGTCGAAATCGGCTTTAAAGTCGACAGATAGGTGGTGAGTGTCGATCCTATTCTCGCGGGTCTATTCCATAATTTGGCGTATTGTGAGTACCTGGTCTATGGTGAATTTTCCGGGTCTAAAGCCGCACTGATAAAGCCTAATCAATTTGTTGACGGTGGGCTCCACTCTTTCACACAATACGCACGGTAAGATCTTCTAATCCATGCTTAGAAGGCTGATTCCGCGCCAGTTGGCGCGAATGGCGGAGTCGCCTTTTTGTGGATTGGGCAGAGCACACTTAAATTCCAGTCGTAGGGCATGCGTTCATCTGACCATATTCTGCATAAGAGTTGATGCAGTTGATGATCTACTCCTCGCTCAGCTGGCAGGCTGTCAGCTTTGTTGTTTTTCAGCCGCGTTATTGCTATTCGTACCTGCATTACTAGTTTTTCAAATGCTTGCGAAACCCATTTATCAACTTCTAAATAAGCTTGGATAAATGTTACCTATGCGGTTCTTCATGGAGTATTTTTTCTTGCGTAGTGCAAACAAATGGCACTTTTCACTACTATTCACACATTGACAATACAAGCATACATTTATTATCAACTAACTCACCTTAAAATACTACATTAGTATATTGTTATGGCTGCTAATGCTTGCAACATATTAATGCTGTGACATCTAGTGAGTGCGCGATAACTCATACGCCTTGGTGCCGTTGTTAACTGACAGTTTGTGTACTAGTGACTAACTATCGCAATGCATTCATTGCATATGTTGACGACACATACATTGCTATATACGAGTGCATACATATCTAATGTACCTGTAACTTGGTAATCGTATGTGGAAGTTTGTCGCTGCCTTTAGCTGCTTGTTTTTCAATGCATTTCATGTTGCATTACTAAAACACTGCCACTGTTGCCACTGACAACTGCTTCAATTCTCAACTGCGTGGTTTTTCCCAATTTCGTTTTTTTTTTTCTACCAACGCCTTAGTTGCTTTGTCGCATTTTGTTATCCTTTCACGTTGGCAATTGGCGTGCGCGCGTGTCTCACATTCGCCGCCGTCAACATGACTAACTATGTACATCCGTATGTTGCGCTGTTCTAGTTGTAGCTTTTAGTGCAGCACTTTCGTTATTCATAGGAGTTGGTACATATGTCCACATGTACATCATACATATATATGAGTATATCGTTAATACTCACGTACATTTTGTGCTGCCATGTTTGCTGCTACCAACCGCTAATAAAACAATTCTATTGAGGAAATGCCAGCGTGGAGTATGAAGTTGTATAAAGTGACACCTTTCTATGGTTTTAGTTTGTGTTTACTATTAGCTTATCCTTTATAAAGGGTGATTCAATATGACTGAAGATTTTCTTTAAAAAATAAAACACAAAAAATGTGTCGAAATGATTTTTTGATGTGTCTTAGCACCCAGTGGGTAAAATTGGCATTATGCAATTGCTGCTTGTGTGTACAAATGAACATTTTTCGATCGTTGCGCAACTATTTCGGGGTCATTTCGGAACCTGTTCCAAACTGTTTCTGGGCCATTTCGGGATTAGTTCGGGATCATTTAATTCCCGGACAGTTTCGGGACTAGTTCACGACTATTTGAAGACCATTTTCTGGAGCGTTTCGCGGCTAGTTCACGACAATTTCAAGAATATTTCGGGACTTCTTCGGAATCATTTTGTACCTAGTTCCGGGCTATTCTAAGATTATTTTAAAAATAGCTCAGGAGAACTTTGGACTAGTAAGGGACCATTTTGTTACCATTTCAAGACTTGTTCGACATCATTTCGGAACAAGTTCACAACTCTTTCAGAATCACTTCAGGACAATTTCAGGACAATTTAGGGTTGTTCGAAACAAGTAACTCAATGAACCTGAAATTGCCCTGAACTATTCCTGTAGAGGCTATGTAAAAGCCGTGTACTGGCCCCGTCAAAATAAGTAAAATGAAATGAAGTTAATGCTTAATTTTTAACCTAAACAGTTTATTCATGAAATTTCCTACTTTGCTTTTTAGTTCATATCGCGTATAATTTTGTTCTTTAGCTCTAGAAGCGGATCGGGCTTATTGGCATGGACCACAATTCACCTAGCCCCAGAGAAAGAAGTCAAATCGCAAGATCTTGGCGGCCATATGACCCCGCTTTTTCATCAGAAATTACGCTCTACAAGTGTCTCATCATGACAGTTCTTCTATATGGCGCAGAAACTTGGGCGATGTCGAACAAAAGTGAGAAGGCTTTGGGTGCTTTCCCGAGAGCTATTCTATGCAAAGTCTACGGAGCTGTTCGCGTGGATGACGGTTGTAGTCGAAGATGGAATGATAAACTGTATGAGTTGTTTAACGACATGGGCATAGTTCTCTTCTTCTTATTCGGCGCTGTAACCGCCTAAGCGATTTTGACTGACTTCAACAAAGCAGGCCAGTCGTTTCTGTTCAGTGCCAGCCGACGCCAATTGGAAATGCCAAGTGAAGCCAGGTCCAATTGGCCATCGAAGTGGGGGCTTCCCTCTTCCTCCGCTGCCACCAGCGGGTTCCGAGTTGAATACTTTCAGAGCTAGAGCGTCGGAGTCCATACGAGCATAGATAGCCGCACATAAGTATAGCGATTATGCTGGCTTGGACATGTTGTACGCATGGATTATGATGCTCCAGTGAAAAGATCCTTCGACTCCGCACCCATAGGTGGACAACGAAAGCAAGGGCGCCCACGAATACAATGGAGGAACCAAGAGCACTCGGGATGAGCAATTGGCGCAAATTCGTACAAAATGGAGGCAATTGGAGTAGCGTTTTGTTCTCGGCGTTAACCGAAAAACGGTTGTAGTGCCAAATAAGAAGAAGAAGTTTCGACAGATAATACATCTTGGTAACTTCTTTCGCAAAAGAACCATTGTTTCATGCGCTGTGTGGAAAGTGGCAGCGTCTTGTTGAAAGCACATATTGTTCAAGTCCAAGTCACGATAACGTTCACCGTTCGACGTATCATTTTCGAAGGAGTACGGTCCGATAAATCTGTCAGCCCAAAACCACACCAAACAGTGACTTGTTGTGGGTGCATAGTATTTTCGTGAATGACATTTGGATTTTAAAATGCCGCAGTTTTGCTTGTTAACGTATGCGTTTAGGTGGAAATCTTTTTCATCTCTCCTGATTGTTTTTTCGAAAAAAACGGTATTAGCTGCCTGTTGTTCAATAATCCAGTTGGTAAATATGTATACGGCGCGGCGCTGCAAATTGTCTTTAGCTCTTCTTCTTGTGTCAATCCGCGGAACAGTGCTGTAGGAAAGGTTCATTGCAGTGCACGACGACGAATTGACGTTGCGCAGCCTGGTCCAAACTTTACTTCCCAGCAGCAAAAATCTTGGGCCGAACGACCGAAAAATCACGCAATGCGCGAAATGCACTTCTTACAGAACAAATATTTGCAAAAACCATTGGGATCACTTTCACGCAGTTAAACTGAATAGCGCTCAATGACTAAGCTTGCGAAAGCCTGTAAAAAAACAAGCAACATTAAAATATAAAAAAATTGCTCTAGGCCGATAGTCCCTGCTGCTAGTTGCCTTAATTATGTAATATAATCATTTATAATTATATTTCATGTAAATAAATAAATAAATAAATAAATAAATAAAAAAATTGCTATCAAAAGTCTACACTACTCTTGAACCACCCTTTACATGTGGTTGCGTGTGCGTGGCTGCACGTTTAACAGGAACCAGTTACATGTTTGCATGAATGGTTCGCAATTCACACGTTTCTTCTATGTTCTGCGTATATTTACATATATGCAAGTGTTAACATTTTTTACAAAGCACAACAAGGATAGTGTTTACCAGCACGTTGGTTATGTTCTCACGAGTATCATGAAGGATTCGAAACGGCTTTAAAAAGCCAGCAATTTGTGACTAAGTGAGAATTCGAAAGTAGAATTATAAAGATTTAGACACTCGATCAAACCTTTATCGAGCCTGAATTGCCGGCCACTGTATCCGTGTGGTTAGAGGTGCCAACTTCCACTCTTGAGAGGAACATCCCAATGGTACCCACTCGGTAGGCCATGAAAGGGCTTCTAATTATGTATACCCATGTATGCCTTCTACTTTTCCATCTCCAAGACCACTTGACCCCATATAGTCGAAAAACTGTGCGCCTTTACGTTTTTTTCCCCAATATTTCAATATATATTTTCTTTGAGTAAAATGAGGACATTTGACTAAGTGCTTAGAAAGTCGATTTATAGTTTTCTATGTTAGTGTTCAGTGGAGCTGTTCTCCAACGAGCTAGCGAAAATTTCCGGTACGTCAATGTTAGATGCAGACGTGCGTTATGAATTTAGCAAGTTTGCGATAGCACTGTGAATATCCCCATAAATCTCCAGTTAAAATGACTTTCGCTATCAAACCTCGACTGAGGACTAATTGGGAATAATGTTTCAGAAATAAAGCTGTTGGTTTGCATCTTCAATATTTATTTTACGCTTTTAATTTTTTTTAAAATATCTGCTAATAATATCTTTTGGAACCCATTTTATTTAGCTACATAAGCAGGTAGTTACTATTTACCCTGCTCATGTGCTGCATACCCATGTGCATTAAATTTCAACTCCTTAGCAGTACTCAAATGCAATATGTTGCTCTCACATTCCATTTGTAGAAAAAATTAGTTAATTTAGTTTGTGCTCGCAGGTTTGTTGTCCAAACAAACAGGAAATAAGTAACAACGTGCCACACCCTTTGCTTCAAATTGCAATAGAAATAACACTAGATAATTAGATTACTTAAAACTTAGTGCAAGCGCACATAAATACATTACTTAAGCTTAGTCACACAACTATGTATGTACTTACAAATAACGTTGTATTATTTACTCCGGTAATTCTTTGCTTGTCCTGTGTCACGGAAGTAAACTTTTGTCTATGCCACCTGCGCACTCAGATTACTAACAAACTTTTGTGCATTGGCTTCATTGTCGGCCAGGGGAGTAAGTATGTAGTAACATGGTCTTGCACGCATGTGTGGCATAATTAGATTTATGCTTTGTGTGTATGTCAGACAAGCGAAACGAACACGCTGTCGGAATAAATGAAGGCATGTCAGGGATCCAACATAGAGTGTGCTTTGGGTGAGATGTGTGGAAGCTGATAATTTTTGCTGGCATTGCGATTACTTAATAATAGTTATTGTGCGAAAGTTGGATGCTTAGAAATCTTTTAACTGAAAATTGGATTTGAAAAGTAGAGTTCTCAGTTACCTACTTTTGTCAATACTGATAATTGAGAAAATGATTGCAAGTAATATCACAAACTCAATTATGACATGTACGTAGTACAATATCGATAACGAAGTTGTCAAAGACCTCTTTGAAGCAACCAGAGCGCAACTAATGGTCCCTCGGTGGACTCATGGATCCAACCTACCATAAAAATTAAGGTTTCGATTAGGAAGGATTGCGGTAAACGGTGGGTTAGGCTAGATTATTGTGGCTGCTTTAATCCAACGTTGAAAGGAGGCGCTCTTCGGCCACCATTCCCCGGCCCATTGGTATTCCCTAAATGAGTATTATTTTATTCTTCGTTTCTCTAGAAGTTAAACCAATTCGTGGTTCTGATGAAGATCACAAAATCATAGATAATAGGCGTACTCAGCTCTTTCATACAATTCAGAACATAGTTATGGAACAGATATCAACGGACCTTCGCCAAGAGGGGCTATACATTCTCGATTTCCTCTACATCTCGGCGAATTGGACAGAATTAATTCGACTGTTTGAATGCATCGCCATCAAGAATTGGCCACTAAAAAGCCGGATGGAATTTAAAACCATTGGTTGTACGATTCGGTAGTGTGATCCAGATTTTCTCTTGTCATATTTAGGCCATATATGTCGTGATGTCCTACATATACACATATACATGATACACCATGGTGGCTTTTCAGTCATACTGAGTGAGTAGTGTTCCTCCAGGTAAGTTCATTTAAAGCAGACAACCGCGGCATGAATGGCTGTAAAAATAAATGCCTACTGCATGCAAGCTAATTTCCAAGCGGGTGAAGTGCGCTTCTCACGAATAAAAGCTGCATAAATTTGGCAACCGAAAACTGTGCTTGATTGATAGCTCTTGTATGTATATCGGTCTTTCCCCTTGAAGTCTTATTTGGAGCCACTGTACAATACAATAAATGACCCGACAATCAGAATACAGACCCAAGTCTAGATTCTCTTCTTCCTTTGCTACATTTTAGTAGGCAACCAAATTACACCGAGTAAAAGATCAGTGCTGTATAGTCTGTGCACTTGAAATTTGCCGGAAGATCTGACGAAATACTGCAGTGTCTGTACTTTGTATCAATCATCGCATTTAATAATACTGCATTGCAACTTTCTTGTGGCTACTAGTTTATATATCTCGCTTAAAGACTGTTATAGGCACTTTGTTCCAATCTTAGACACTAAACTTTTAATAAAAAAAGCTATAAAAGCACTTTCAGTAATAACAGTAAATGCGAAGGAGTAATAAGCAGCTCTATAATTTCACAATAGAACACTAATAGCATAATTCTCTAATAGCGGGTAATTTTCGCGTATTTGCCCCTTTACGATAGCTCACCTAGAGGTAATTAAAGTCAATTGCAACACTTTTCCCAGCACAAAATAGCTCAATTATTAGCAGTGCACTAATTGGAGTTATAAGTGGAGGTGTTGCTGGTCGGGCAAGCTGCTGCAGTTTACGAATTTTACAACTTATACCGAACGCGGCGTACAACAAAGGTTTTTCTTTACTTACTTCACTCTTAATCCTTCAGGCTTCAGACTTTTTCTTGTCGTGCTTGACTGCATTATGGCCGAGTGCATACAAATAAATATATCTCTATACAAGTATATATGTATGTATATAGTATTGCTCATTTGGCACCTTTGAGTGACAAGGCAGACAGTTAAAATGTAGGGTAAGCGAATGGTTGTACAACTAAAATTGTATTGCAACAACAACGATGAAGTTAGAGTTTATTGGTGTGAAGTAGACGAACGGATGGGGGTGGCGTCTTTGTAATTAAGCGGAACAATTTACGAGCTTCTCAGTGTTGCTTACTGATGAGTTTCTCTTTTTTTATCAGAGTTTAGATATGATTATTTATTTTTAATTATATGATACATAGAAGAAGCGGGTATAGAATACCTGGAATCTGTTAAGAGGAATTTAAACCAATCACTACGCCATTAACATTCATAACCATAATGAGTGAGACATACATAATATCACATAAGGCAGTTTTTACACTGGAGAGTTAACTTAAATCTGGCAGTTAACTTCTTAAATAGTATTCTTTCGAAAGTGTGAAATTATCTGAGCGAATTTGTGTTAACTTCCATCTGTTAAAACTGTTCTAAAGATTTATAGTTGATGAGCGCGGTTAGTAAGCCTTGATGCTTTATCCCATTCACAAAAGTAACTAACAAATTTTTAAAAATCTGTGAAAGCTCTAGAAACCGAAAGCTCAAAACTATTGTTCTAAGCTTTGAAAAACCATTAATATTTATAAAACTGAGAAAATTCAATAGAAGCAAAGTGTTACTGGCCGATACAGGTAGAAAGCTTTCTTATATTAAAAGCTTCTTCGAAAATAGGTTACGAGTTCTGAGTAACTTTTCGTGAGTTCCAAACATAGAACCTCAAACAAAAGAACCGTTGATAATTCTAATACCTTTTATTTTTGAAAACATTTTAAGCAGTTGTTAACATGCACAGAGGAGGAAAACCTTTCTGCGATTGTCAGGTTTTTATATGAACACATACATAGTAAAAGATCGCGCTCTTCAAACTTTGTATATATATATTTTTTTGTGGTAAAATTCATTCTGCCCATAACTGCTCTTAATTAACGTTGTGCAGAGACAGCATTTTTCCTATACCGGTACGAGTTTATTCGCATCTATGGTATATCCAATTTACAAAAGGCTTACAAAAACTAGGCAGCGTTTTCATTAAAAATCACCTATGCTTTTAATTTAACAATAAGTTTCTGAAGCTTTTAATAAAGTTTTCGAAATTTCAAGTTTTAGGAGTGCTGAACTTGCGAAAAGTTCCTAAGTTTTTTTTTTAATTTTCACTATCTCTAAAAACTTGTAAAACAGTTAAAAGCTTTGCAGACTATAAGCTTGGAAATGTCAGAGTTGACTTCTTTCAAAAACTCCAGCTTAATTTTAAATTTTGTTTGAAAGCTCTCTTATGAACACTAAAACTGAAAGCTCAAAATAAAGCAGTTTAAACTGATTTTCTTTTCACCATCTTATAATTGATTATCTCTAACTAGTATGGATTCCATGAGTGGGTTACATATCTTCTTACGTGTGCATTTTCACTGATAGTAGATTTACCAAAGCTAAAAATAGGTGTCGCCAGCAGCAGCAAAATCAGCTCATTGCAATCCAAATGGCCAGAATGTTAAATAGTTTGAAGATAGTGGGATTCTGATCGCGAAGCTGTTTGCGGCATTCACAATCGTATTCACATTCACATTTAATGATGTTAAAAATGGATGATAAAGAAGAATGAATATCGCCAGGCTTTTTCTCGTAGCCACAACGCATTGCATGTCGTCTATTACGCGTATATGTATTCGTAGATTTGTGGCTCTTTAAATGAACATATCCTGCCACGAATGATTGAAGACATCACAACACAACACACATGCTCACACACACACACGCCCAAGCTAACACAAATGCAGCTCGTAACCACAAAATTACCGCAAATGCAGCAGTTAGCTAGCAGCCTTTGTGCTCTCGACTATTCTGGTTGCAACGCATTTTTTGTTGCTCTGCTTTTGTGAAAATCGCAAGTACTTACTTATGTAATGTGCTTTGCTTTGTTGCAAGATTGATTGACATGCAACTCCAACATTTTGCTACATTTACTGCTTGCACAAAAAGTTTTAAAATTAAGTGCCACGGGAAATTAGCTAACGAAGGGTTAATGTGTGCTAAAGTAGTGAAGTGCTTGAAGTGAGGAAAAGAATGTAGGAGGTTTAGACGGGGCGTATACGCAACTAACAAAAGAAGTAGCAGTCTGATGCCAGCACGAGCTCATAGTGCACTCCATCTACTCCTCTTTTGCCACAGTTCACGCAATTTCTGATACGGTTGATTGTCGATATTCTGTTATCAATTATTTTGCTGCTTAGCTAGTTAGCTGACAGTGTTGCAAGTTTTGATCAAGACAAGTTGATGTCACAAAAATTTGGGCTTTAGCAGAATTTCTGCGCGTGAGGTAAAAAGCACAGTACGGAGGAAGGCTGCTTTGCAACTTCTGCTTTGAAAATTCTTTAGCACTTCTTTGACTATGACATTAAACTTTTGATTCTTTTGCCTTTAAGTGAAGTTGAAACTCCTCCATTTTATTTTCATTGAAATATTTAGACAACTCACTATAATAAATAAAATATAACTATAAGGTTAAAATTCCGATATTCTATAGTTTTATTATGGCTGTAGAAATGCCAAAAATTAAAAAAAAAAACTACAATGAAAAAAAAAAATTATGTGTCATTATTGTACCTTGGCTCTTGAAGGATTTCAGTCTTTAACACAGTATCGTCGATAAGAACTTATACGCAATATTAAGAAGGCGTATTCGGTGGAAATTGGCGCAAACAGCGGGATAACCCATCTTGCGAATTGGGCGCTGACATTGCCATGCTCCCTACCTGCTCTTCGCCGCCACCTTTGAACAGCTAAGCCGGTAAACCACTCCACTCCAGTGGCTTTGTTATTTATCAGCCGCATTTTTGCTGTTCCCACCTTGTTTTGGTCGTGTGGAAACCCGTAAGTAAGCTTCATGCTTGTTCATTGGCTTGGGATATTCTTCATTAAACGCGCCACCTGTGCCGGCATTCAAAAGCGTTGCCAAGTGTTCTTTCCATACCTGAAGTGTACTCTGGACGTCTGCTTGTTGCTTTATTTTCTGATAGAATTTTTGAGCAGCATCTCAAGCTTTGCGTATTCACATCTATCTGTCTCCCTTTTATTCTTCCTGGGGTGACGTCTCTGTTTTCCCAATACCGCTACGCGCTACGAAGTGATACTAGTCATTTTCGTGTATCTAAAAATGAAATTATTTTAAGGAGATTTTAACAACTACGTAAATTCAAGCATATATGTGTTTATTAGGTCGGCCTAAAATATCTTATTTCTAGGCCCGCCTCAAAACTAAAAAATATCAAAAATAAGGAGACCGTATTATTTTTTGCTTTAAAAGGGTTAATATTTCACAGTGCTGCCGAGGCTCTGAAGCTTTCCATATACTACTTTATATCCGGAAAGTACATATTTTAGACAAAATTATTACAAATTCTTTTTTTTTTATCGCATGAAAATATGCTCCTTTAAAAATTTTTAAGCAATAAAATTATGATGCATTCTTAATTACATATAAATTTTATAGGTAACTTTTCATAACCGTCCAGCCGAAAATTTTCTAGACAAAGCCTTGACTCCATCTAGACTCTGGCTAGATTTTCGCAACTGAGAATTTCGCGACAGTGTCGAAACAATTTTTTTTTTCCATTTTCCGTTATTGCGTATAACAATGTAAATTGTTAAATGTTAAGAAAAAGCAATTGCTTAGTTTTTATTCATACGACCCAATGGAAGAAAAAGGATTTTTCTTGCGCACGGAGGTTAGAAAAACGCATTTGCATCCCAGAAACATGAAAGCACATTTTTAACACACAAATAATCCCAATTTAAGACCCCTCTGTAACTCAGAAGAGGATCTTCAAAATAAAACGAAAAACGGTTATCTACGTATATTTACATAAAAGGGCCTGTCAAGCAAAATGCATTTGTGGCTACCTAAACTTTAAGTATAGACTTTGGTCAGGAATGTAGGGAAGGGCATATAAAGAATTTTCTCAAATTTTCTGCCTAGCGCTTGTCCAAAATTAAAATTTATTTTCGGCCGGGTGATAATATCATCTCTTACATACAAAAGTGCGTTATTTTGTGTGTTATTCCCATGTAAAATACATGCAAATCTTAAAAGCTAAGTGGAGAAAAACTGAAAAATTCGTTGTCTGCTAAGTGAACTTGTTTGGTATTTTTGTAAAGGTATATTATCCACTAAGAATAATTAAACAGAAATTTCCCTAAGGAATAAATTATATGTCGCCAGAAAACCATTAAAGTAAAAAAAAATTTATACTAAGAATTTTAGTCAGAGCATAGACATGGGTAAGCTCTCCACGGCAATAAAAGCCAAAAATACTTATATTCTTTGAAATGAAATGTTGGTTTGGTTTTTTATTTCCATATATACAGCGGAGAACTGCATGAATAAATATTTTGGAATAAAATTGAACACAGCGTGTTCCGACGGTATTCCAGAAAAAAACTATTTATTTTGATAAAAATTTCAAAAGATGGTCACTTTTAATGGAATGGATAAAAAATATATATGTAAAAATATGTTATTGTTTATTATGTATTTTATTTAGTAGTACGGTTTTGTTAACTTTCGCAGGAGAAAATAAAAAACCTGCTCACTTTTTGAAGTAATCCGTAATGTTAAGGCATAAAATCATTTTCTTTTTTCAAAGTTTGTCAGGGCCATCAGGTCTGCATGATTCGTTTGATTATTAAAAATGTCAGATTAAAAAGCTTGACCTGTAGATAATATAAGTTTATTTTTTTTAGAAAGTTGCCGCCTTTTAAAATAATAAATTCAAATTAGTTGGGTATCAATCGAAATGGGTATAAAAAGTATTTGTTTCTTTACTACCTGTATGAGGTTTGCCACCTGTTTAAAAAAAATTAAATTCCATTTGGATTGAGGGAATTAGGTAATTGAAACAGATAGGTATCACCACATAGAAGTCAGACGAAAGAGGTTTAAGAAGGTTTTAGCTTGCAAATGTATTAAAGTGGGCTGTCACCAGTTTGTAAAGTAAAATTTAATATAAACAAAATAATACTTGAAATGAAAGGTTTACACCATCGTATTCCAGTTAAATACTCCCCTTAATTAAATTGAATTAGACTTTTTATACAGGTTGCAACTCTTCTACGTGTGGTTTAAAAGTAAAGGATTTGGAAAACCATTTCGATTGATACCGGTATTGTAATATCTAATTCACTGAACTTATTAAATAAGTTTAATGCAATTCTTAACACATGGCAGCACTCGTCAGAAAAATAAATCTGTAATTTGACACTATGAACTATATGTACATATCCAGTGGGAATATATAATGTATAGTAATCGAAAAAATAATCAGTAAAACAACACTTTCACATTCGAAAATGCATTTTTTTCCCAGGCCGATGTCCTAAGAAAAGTGGGGCATTCAATTTACCTAGTGTCCTACCTAGCATTACCTAGTGTCGAGAAATGAATGTGTTTTATTATGAAACTTTTTGAATACATAGAGAATGCTGATTGCATATTTAGCAGTAATATAATCGAGAACTCATAAGGAATACGTTATATTATTTACCACGCCTATAATGCATTACTACTTTTCCGACTGGGTACCTATGTAAATGCTATCTACAAGAAATCATTTTTTCATCTTCAAACGGCATTTACAGTGAAAGTATGAAAGTTATTTAAAAACAAAGAGCATTTGTGAATTCATCGTCGTCAATTTCACTAAAAAACAAATATTCATAAAAATCCGTCCATAATTATATTTTGTCCACATTTTATATGGAAGGGTAGCACTGTGCGGCGGCACGGTTAAATATTAACCGAATTCAAAATAAAAAATACGCTTCACCTTATTTTCCATTTCGTGGAAGAACGAAAATACTAAAACCGTTGATTTTCCTGTGTATTTGTGAATAACCCTAATGTATAGGTATACTTACAATAGTTCCACAATTTGTTCAACCCTCTAGAAGTTTAAGTCCTTGCCTTAGATTGTCATCCAGTTTGCGAGGAAAGTCTTGTGTTTCACAAATTGGGGGAACTCAGTTTTACGCTGCTTCTGAACGGTAAATGCCTTTAATAAAAGCTTTTTTCATTGCCTCCAAGTAGAGGGGCGACCGGTTTAAAACTGATTTTCTTTTTGTTATTGATCTGTCCAGGTTATGGGGAAGCTTTTTTTAATAGCACCAAATTTTTGTAATTTTAATGCTACGTTATTTGATATCCTCTTTCAACAGAAAGCGCAGTTCTAATTTGCGAGTTCATTAGTTCGCGCCAAATCCGTCGTTATTAATATTTGTACATTTGTTTTTATTCCGTTGCAATCATTTAGATATGCCCGTGTAAATACATACATACGTGTAAATATATTTATGTCGTCTACTAAATAGTTGAACAGAAAAATTATTCAGAAAGCTCATTTACTTGTATGGAAAGATTTCCTTTTAATTCCGGGTTTGTTTATTCAAGCGAAATTGATAATTTGTTGAGGCCTGCCTACATGTGCACATTAATGTGTGAATGTAATAAGCTGCAGTTACATTTAAAGCCTTTTTATGATATCATATTTCTGTTGAAATCAAAAATAAATTTATTTATGCAGAAGTAAACTTAAAGAAACTTAAAGAAACTGAAGTATGTAAATATTTCGTTGAAGATGAATCGATTTAAAATTAATTTTTAATTAACACACATAGATAAGTATTTACTAATGTGCATGTAAAATAAAATTACGATTGAAACTAGTTTTGTGTGCGCCTCTCCTCTTTAATTCTTCTTCTTGTTGGGCACTCTAACCGCCTAAGCTATTGTAGGCGAGTTTAATCAATCACGCCAGCCGTTTCGTTCCTCTGCCAACTGATGCCAAGTGAAGCGAAGTTCTTCTCCAATTGTTTTTTTGCTGGCAGATGAGGCCTTCCTCTTTACGTACTGGGTTTTAATTATTTATCGAAGAAACCCTCTTCTACATTTAGTAGCAGTTCTTACAAATCTCTTCATTTGCTCCAGGCCTTTGACTAGAAATAATTTCAATCTGTTTTCCTGCTAAAATTCTAGAAATACATTAGCTATGTACATATGTATGTATGCATAGTTTACAACCATATTGCAACTACAGCTAAGCCTTCTACCTTCTTCTGAAGCATTAAGAAATGCGGAAGAACGCAAAATACCACAACAATATAACACAAATTTGCTATGCTTTTATTAAATTTGATTTCCATAGAATAATATACCAAGCAAACCGCCCACACAACTCTATGCAACTATAAATGCTTTTTTGTTGCTGATATTTTATACTTGTTTGTTCTTCAAATAAATGTTCTTCTCTTTCTTTGCAGGTATGTAATGGAATATATTTCAAAGAAAATTAATTAACTGCCAGCAGAGGCTCAGTTACGCGCTAACGCCAACTTCCATACAATATGTATATGAATATATATACATATGCATGTACATATGGAATAGGGGTATGTACATATTTACATGTTATATTCATTAAATATGTGTTTAATATATAAGTACATATATTTTGCGAATAAGTCAGTAACAAATTTCACGAAGTTACTTTCTCATACATATGGGTCAATCCATGTGAAATTGACCCAAGGTTGGAATCGACTACTTTTTTTGGTCAGAACTTTTCTTTTATCACATAACCAAGTTCTGTCAAAGGAAAAAAGTTTTTTTTTTTTTAATATCTCAAAATTATTATATTATCTCGTGTCAAAGGAGCTATTTAAGGCTATATAAAAATATATTNGTTTTTTTTTTTTTTAATATCTCAAAATTATTATATTATCTCGTGTCAAAGGAGCTATTTAAGGCTATATAAAAATATATTAAAAAAAAAATCGAATTAAAGAATTACAGAATTTTGAAATTTAAAAAATCGTACAATTTTATATTTTTAATATTGGACTATTGGTACAAAATTAAAAAAAAAATGGACGAGCATTTTTTTATAGTCACACGATTGGTACAATACCGCGAACTTTTGTATATTGAAATATTTGAACAAATTGTTTTTCGTGATTGTGATAAAGGAAAATATTTGTGCATTCAAACGATTGACACTGCCTTAAGAGCATAAACTTATGCATTGTATATACATTTTTCGTTGATTTTTAGGTTGACTTTTTTTAAGATATGCATTTTTGCAATTTGAGAAAAAAAATAGTAATTGCAATAACCAAATTAAAAATAAATTAAAATTAAATAAAAGTTCTTCAATATAACTTTATTTAGAGTTTGCAAATACAGATTTCAAAATTCAAAAATCCACCATGTTTAAAATTTTAGCATCTTTTAAAATCAGTTGGAGTTATTGTATAAAAAAATCGAGTTTTTGCTTTTATATACTTTTTTTAATTCCAAAACTGTAAATTGTTTTTAATTTTCGAATTTTTAATAAATTTATGGCTTTTATCGTAAAAAATAAAGCAGCTTTAAAAAAGGTTTATAAACTAAAAAATGTATGAAAAATAATATAATTTTATAAAGCTCTCTAAACCTATTTTATTTTTTTATGAATAAGGCCATTATTCGTTATATCCCTTAATACGAGGATCACCTTTCATTTTTGTAACTGTAATAAATTTTGAGATATTGGAAATTAAACGTTCAAACTTCTGGAAATTGTGAAATTTATATTCTTGAATAACTTGTAAAAAAAAATTTAATATTTTTCCTTTGGCAGGACTTAGGTATATAATAAAAGAAAAGTTATACAAAATTCCGGTATTCTACCATGAACACTTGCAGAGATATGCAATATGAAAATTTCGGTTTGTATGGGAGGTGCCACTGCCTCTTCACTTAGCGGAATGAAATATACTTTGCAAGCTATTCTCATACCTAGCAAATATACACACAAAATTTAATACAAATCGGTCAAGCCGTTTCGGAGGAGTTTTGACACGAGATTTTTTATATATTATCGGTTAATCGGTTTTATTTAGATTGGCCTGTTTGAGTCAAATCTAATAATTACAATTGAAATTGCATGAATATGAGTATGAACAATACTCAAATGACGTAAAATTAATATATGCTTACAGTCTCGGATATCTTGATTGATCCTAGAAAATTGTATTGACCTCAAAATAGAACAAGTAATTTTTTACGTGTTATTTCAATGAGAAAAATAAACGATCGATCCTCTTACAATTATCGTAAAGAGGGTAGATTCAGGGAGGATGATTTAAATACCAAATTCTAAAATTTGAGTCAATTTCCGGTCGCATTGCATGTCTTGGTTTAATTTAAATACAACCTTGGAGTGTTCTATAAGAAGTACTTTGCCCTCTCTTAGCCATATGCGCTGGCGTGACGTTACAAAAAACAGAAGTGGATTTTGACATGGGTTATAAAATTGCATAACTCTGCGAATTGGGAAAGACTATTTGTATCTATTAACTCTTTTGTAGTAATATTTGAAATGTTTAAGGTTAATTTTCCAATTTTTTAAATGCAAACATCTTTTCTGATTATTGTCTAAGGCTTAGACTCTAAGCAGCTGAAGTACCTGGCGTGACTTTACATGCCGTTACTAAAATTACCATTGAAAGAGTGTTGTTAACATTGTAGGTATATAAAGTAATATTTAATGAGAAACTTGACTCACTGCTGGCTTCGCATTACATGCTGGGAAGAAATACTGTGAATAATATGATTCACATTCAATGGTTTTCTTATCAAACTAAAACTTATTTTTGTTAGTTTGAAAAAGTAAAACTTAAACATAAACATATATACATATCAAAGAAAGTAGTGCGGAGAAAAAACGTGATTCACGTTAATGAAATAAAATACTATTGTTATTAAACGGCGTTTCTTAAATTTGTTTTTGATAATCAAATAGTTGCAGGCAGTCAAATTGAGCTAATGTAAATACTGTAAAAATTAATTTATATGTATGTACATATGTAGGTGCATACATATGTACATACCCTGCAGGGAAAGCTACTAAATATTTGTAAACTATAATTCTATCAGTTTGCATTTCAGCCCAAATAGTTCACGTTGTACAACTATTCAATGTTAACGACTGGTATTTTTAACATGGCGGTGTCATAGGAGATGTCAATTGTCCGCTACTGCATCAGCTGCCTACCAGTAGAAATACTAGTAGTATCATACCAGTTAACTGGATAGACTTATCCCCCGTAAAAAGCATAACTGCTCGCAGCGCTGCAACAGTGGCAATGGCCGACAGAGCAAAGCTCTCTCGAATGGCGCAAGAGATCCGAGTTCGAATCTCAGACGGCATTTTTTAATTTTTTATTTTTTTTGTATTATTTATTTATTCTTATGTCTTTTATGTAATTCTTAAATTGTATTGTTTTAAAAAGAAAAAAAATATTTCATTTAATTTTGTATGACATTTGAGAGTATTTGGGTTTTTTCCAAATGAAATTATATTTTAAAATTTTTATTTTATATTTTAATTGAAATAATTTAATTACTTTACTTTAACCACCTCCAAGCGGATTCGAACCCGAGATCACAGAACCAGAATCGGTAGCAGTGTTGCCATTTTGGTGCTTTGGGAGCTAGATTTAGCTCTTTATTTTTCTATTTAGCTCCGAAAATTAGGCTTTAGCTTCTACCTCTTTTTTTAGCTCTTTTCAAAATTATCTAGCACTTTTTGGCCTCAGAAAGTTTGAGTTGTATTTGGTAATATATTAAAATTAAACATCAACGATATTCTATTTTGATTAATACTTAGAAAAGTTCCAAGTTCCAGTGACATTCCCTTGAGGAGAACCGGTATAACTATAGTCCATGACGAACTGTTATGACTTCCAAATTTATTATCAGTTGTCCAACTAGAATTTCTACCAAGTAGTTTACTTTTTTCTACGAGAACCTGGTAAGATAAGGATAAAATCCTTAAATAATATTTCATGAACTGGAATTTTTGCATACTGATTCAGCTTTTCACTGCAGAGTATACATAAAAACTAGTGCAATTAATCGCATTACTTACATCAGCCAATAGCAGCGTGAATTAGTTAGCTATGTACATACATACAATTCGCATATACGAGTACCGGTACTTATGGCTATAACAACACAAAAAGCTTACAAACACCGCTGACAAATGAAGACCAACTCAAAAATGTTTGCTATGAGTATTGATGTACTGATTGCTTTATTAACTGATTACTTAAGTAATGTTTCAACAGAAAGTGAACAAAAGTAGCAATAAATGAGTTAGCAGCCTAAGAGCTGTTGTTGTAGTCATCCACTAATTTTTGCGTTCCATTTTCTTCTAATTTGATATTTTAAAAGTTACAGCTTTGTTCAAGACCAGTTTTTGTCGGTTTGTGCAACACAATGCCAAATTAGGCAATGCCAAATGTGGCTGCTACTTTGTTGACTGATTATAAGTTGACGCAAGTTTGTCGTCAGCTTGCATCAGCCGAATTGTTGTGCAAGTAATGAGTGCTTTTTGCTTGCAACGTGCTCTTTTGATACATATACTATATATATGTATGTAAGCAAATTAAAACGCAGTAACTTACTGGATATCAGCGGCTATGGCAAATGGTGGCCACGCTCTGGGGGAAACGTTCAAAGTCAATAACGCTCTTTTAAAATTTTACTTGCCTGAAGTATTTTGTCTGCTATCGCTGCTCCGTTGATTTTTCTATTGCATGAGATTTTATTTTATTTTCATTTTGTTTCTATTAACCACTTCATACATATTTGAAACGAAATGTAACTTTTGAATCGACAAAGAATTTAGTTTTTTTCTTATTTTGTGAAAATTTGCAAAAAAAACATATTATTTCGAATATTTTTTAAGTTTATTATTTACCATCTATTTCGGTTTTTTTTTTTTACTTTCAACAAGGAAAATGAAAATTTGGCTAATGTCCCTCGGTTATAAAACAAATTTTCAAATCTCAAATTTATAAATCTTTAAAATTTTTTACACATGAAATGAGATAGGTCTTAAATGCATTTTTAATGTTGGTCACAAAATGACCTGAAGAGAAATTAATGTGTATAGTAAGTTTTTCTGTAAAATAAAAATATTCAAAACACAATCCACAACATTTTTTAAAATAACTTTGAAATCAATGCAATGAGTAGCGAAAAAAATGTTGAAATTGTGTTTAAAAAGAAAATTGAATCTGCAATCGTATTAGCTTATTGAAACACAAAAAACCGCTTTGACGAAACAATCTAAAGGTGCAAAAATGGTTCGCACCGCTGAACCGAACCGAGCAAAATTTTCATCCGATCCATGTCCCTGGTTAGACTCAATCAGAGAAAGAATATGTCCTAAGGTGCTTTCAGACATACATACCGTTGTGTTTATGAAAATAGTTCTGCAGCGCTCCTCACATTTAATATTTTTATATATCTAACGGAGCTAATGCGATGTTTCTACGATTCGTAATTCTCTCTCTAAGTAATTCGTGAATTACCGTGTTTCCACTACGCACATTCGTAATTCGTTTGGCAGCTCTACTTCTTGTTCTTGTTCTTCGCTATTTATTATTATTTTTGTGTACTGCAAATATCGAAGATGGAGCAAAAATTCAAGTTATTATAAAAGATTTTAATTTATGTAGAGAATATTTTTTTATTAATTTTTCAGCAGCTAGAAAAAGTGCCAGGAAATGGAACCAGGCCGTGAAAACTTTGATATATTTCCGATAAATATTAGAGAAGGAACTGATTCGTTCGTCATTCGCATGGTAATTCTATCTGAATTACCTACAAATGAGGTAATTCGCTCTCAAAATTTTGTATGGCGAATTACGTAATTCGAAGGCGAATGACGAATGGGAAAGCGAGTTATGAATAAGAGAGCGAATTACGAAGCGTGGAAACGTCGTATAATATATACGTAGCTACAAATGAAGTTAACATTTCTTAACTCGTTAGTGCTACCATGGTCTACTTTCAGCTGCTCTACTTACGTATTTTTCAAAGTACTCCACCAGCTGCTCTAAATGAGCTATAAAAAAAGTTAATGGTAGCGGAAAATACACATATAAGAGGCTGCAGGATAACAGCAAAAAGAAGCATACAAATAAGACATATATCTGTGGTCATAAGCAATAACCGTCTAAGTCGACTTAAGAAAGAATTGAGTTATATATGCTATCGTATTCTACAACTACTACTCCATTTGTATGGGAAATTCCCATCTCGCCTGCTAGGCTATTTAAAAAGTTATAGACGAACATATTTTGGTTTCCTCATAAGGATAATATTACGATCTAAATGTTTAAAAAGTTTTTTCTCGAATTCAGGTTTTTCGACTTAGGCGGTTATTGCTTATGAGCACAGATATGTACATAGTTACATCCTCGTATGGAGAATCGCAACACTACTAGTTTTCTGTCTGGTAATATAGCGGAAATTTGCAGTTGCGTAGTTTGAGATGCTATTTTTTTTTAATTAAGTACACATAAATACTTTACATTTTTAATCTGTGTCAATAATTCAGCGCGCATATCTAACCTTCTCACATCCTTTACCCAGTTGCCTACAGTCGAATTGAGTAAAACGCATTTTCTGCATGACACTGACCAACTGAAATTGCATTTAAAAATAGCATATTTTACTTCCGTTTGTAGAGTTTAAATGACGTTTTAGCAACTAATGCGCAGTTTAGTACTACGCTACCAAAGCATATCTACATAAGTGTAAATGCATATGTACATACATATGCACGAACATAGTGACTGCAAGCATGAATGCAGATTATAGCTACATTCATATATGTAAGTAAAAAGTATGCATGGATAAAATTATGAATATGTGCATGTATGTACGTGTGCATTAGGGTGCATCACCTAAAAAACTTGCGACTTTTCAACCGAAATTATAAAATTTATTACATTTTATGACTTATGCCAAAATAACTCGAAAAATATTAAAGTTTACGTTAGCTAGATCGAATTAAAAGTACTTCCAAAGATATTGTTATTTTCAAAAATTTTTATTCAGGCTGATTCTATTTCAATTCATGCAGGGTGAGTGGCTTCAAAATTCTAAATCAAGTTTAATACGACTTTTCATGTTTTTTGGGACAAATAAAGATGGACGAACTTTTTTGTTTTGAAAAAAAAAATAAAAATTCGCAGAGTTATGAGCATCTGAAAATTTTAGGGCAGAGCGTGGTTTTAGAGAAAAACGGCTGACAACTGTTTTCAAATTTTTCTCGTTTCCTTTTTTAAATTAATATTTTTTAATTCGGTTTTTTGATTGTAGAAGTGTTTTTGATGCTCTATATTTGCATACTTGAAAATTAGAAAATTTTTGATAATTAACAAAATGGCGGCCGTTTTTGGAAAAATCAAAAGGCTCAATTTTCTCAAAAACGTAATTGTTAATTTTCTTGGAAACTTGTTTGTGGTTACTAGATAAAAGAGAGAACTTTTTCCAATAGGTTTGATGCCCGCTAAAACGCCTCGAAAGTCGTAAGAATTTTTTTTCTGAAAATAAGAATACTCAGTATTTTGCGGAATGTAGCGCCATGTATAATTCATATATATATTCTGTTTTTTGATCTCAGTCGTATTTTTTATGTTCTTGCTTTGCGATTTAAAACAAATTTAAAAACTTTGTTAATCTATCATCTGAGGTGATTTTTTAGAAAAATGTAGGTATATTTTTAAACCCTAATTATATTTATAAAAAAATAAATTTTTGGAGTTATTTTCAAAAAGGTTAAACTCACTTGAATCTTAATATTTTTTCATACTATTTGGGAGGAAGTCTTAAAATATAAGGCTTACTACATATCCGATGGATATACAGTTCTGATTTTTTTTATGGATAGTGATGCACCCATATGTACATACATATATGCATGCCTACAAATCTATGTATGTACAATATATACATAAATATGTACAGCGTAGGCTTCGTGGGTTTTCCTACTTTTTTATCTAATTAAGCTAGTTCGCTTCTCTAGCGAGCAGCAACGACATTTAAGACTGGGTCTGTGTGTCTACGATTTCTTAGAGCAAAGAACTCACACAAAAATAATAAATAAAAATAGTAGAGAAATAAAACAAAAAATATATGTATCTTCTTTCATATTATTTTATTCTTTACTATTTTATCCTCATCGAGTCAGCCTCGGTATTTCTCTTACCTGTGAGTTGTGGAATACGAATTAAATTTCAGGACATGGTCAACATTTGGACCAAATTTTACCCAAATCAGCCGTTTCGATATATAGAATAACTTATCTTCGTTGATAGTCTTTATACGTATCGATGCTCCTTTACAATAATGGCACAATTCAAAAGTGAAGCTCATATCTCTAAGACTTGTCTAGCCCTTGTCTAATCATTACTAGCTACTGTAGTAATACTTACTTCTTAAAATAGTATTATATAGAATTAGAGATATGAGCTACCTAACAGTAGTAAGGGATTTTATTTTTTCAGTTTTGAACTGTGTTGTTTTTTCAGAGGAACATCGATATGTATGATTAAAATTTTAGTTTCATATCAATGCCAATTTGTTATTGTGAGATTGCAATAACGCCGGGCCGAGGAGTGGTTTGCGCTATTTCTGTGTAGAAATTTTGAATTCAAAGCGGGGGCAGGCCCTGGTCAGCCAGTCGCGGGAAAAGAGTTATGCAAATAGTTGAGCAAGTATGGCATCGAAGCTGTCAGAAGGTAGCAGAGGCGCTAAAGATCAACCCCATGACACTTTGGAATCATCTAATAAAAGCAGGCAACTTAAAAAAGCTCGTTGGCTGGGTCCCATATGATTTGAATGGCCATCAGAGAAACGCTGCTGAAACTCACCGAAATTGAACCACTTTTGTCATTGTCAAAGGCCGATGACCCTCCACAAGCGACTTCAAAGCATTAGTTGACAGCAAGCAAGGATTTGTTGCGTGTTTGATGGGACTGGAAAGAAATGGTCCTTTAAGATGCGAAACTTACAATTCGGTTCACTACTGTGCAGAACAGAAAAGGTCATCCATCCATCAGGTCAATGCCAGACCACACGCATCTTTGCTAACTCGAAATAAATTCACGGAAGCTTTAAACCAATGAAATGATGAAGCTACATGCAAAATGGCAAGATGTAGTAGATAGTAACGGTCAATATGAAAGGGATGAAAATTGGTTATGCATAATTCAGAAATGAAAAACCGGCACATAGTGTGAATATATTTTTGAAAAGGGTTGCCACCTAATTTGAAAGTTGATGTTAAATAAATTATATTATATGTAAAATATTTTTTTATATTAACATAAAAGGAAAGGGTTTTAAGAAGGCTTTAGTTTATAAGTATGAAACTTAATGCCTTTCACCATGAAACGACGCAAATTTCGTGATAGTTGCGTTTGTGATTACGATTAACAAAGCCTTTAAACAGACATTGTGGTAGGTTTGACTATATCTTAAAGATGACTTACTCACGGCCAACAGCATGTAGTAGTTGAATTTAAATTACTAAACAAGTGGCAACCGTATTCAGAAAATTGAATAAATTCTTCTTAGGCAAAGAACACAGCGACGCGGCAAAGAGAGCGACAAGACATTTTTGGATAATAGCGGCGAAAACAAACCTTTATTTTTCAATGTGGCAGCGAAAAGAAGCGAAAAGCCAAGAAAGCAACAAAGAGCATAGCGATGAAAACAAAAAAATTTCTGATCTGACGGTTGCTTCACTATGTTTTGACGTTTCTTGTCTCTTTCTTCGCTATTATCCGAAAATGTCATGTCGCTCTCTTTGTCGGGTCACTGTGTTCTTTGCCTTAAACACTTTTGGATTGACACTTCAATGAATTCATTACTTAAAATATTTACTTTAGCTTATAACTTTTTTTAATTTTTAATTTCTAAACAAGTGGAAACCGTCTACAAAATCTTTTTTGAAATGAAATTGATTTTAAATTTCTAAAAGATAGACAAATCTGTCAAAAAAAATTTCTTAACTAATCGTTTCTAAAACCCTTGCGTTTGACACCCACTTTGCTGTAATATTTTATTTAGCTTATGACTTAATTGATTTTAACTTTAAAAGAAGTTGGCAACTTTCTTCAAAAAATGCTTTGTATGTTCATACAGGTTCCAACCTCTGTGTCAATTTTATTGAAATATTTTCAACCGGTTTAGCGTGAAAGAGCAACCCACATACTCACACAAACTTTTCTATTTACATATAATATGTAGCTTCGTTTCTTTAAAAACGGGTGGCAAAAGAACGCTCAACTCGGGTAAAATTTTCCTTTAGCTACTTAAGGAACCCGGTTGGTATCTGGCAAGAAACATGTGATTAGTTTATTGGGATTTGCGAGGTCTTTGGCAAAATGTGAGGTCTGTCAACAAGGGGAATCCTCTGGATTTATATCTCTGTGATCAGACCCATATTCAGATATGCGTCAGTGCAGTATGGGGGAGCAGACCCTCACTTCAATATCGTTGGAAATCTGCTTCCTTACTTCAAAGAACGGGAGCTCCGCTACACCATCCGCTGCGCTTCTCAATGGATAAGCTTCACTTTTCTCTAGGGTAGCATGCTTCGGTCATTCAGGCCGAGGAATTTGCCGTCCTCAAGGCCATGGACTACTTGGCAAAAAATTTGTGAAGGGCAAGGAGTTTACGTGTCTGGAGTAACAGTCAAGCTGCACTTATGGCATTGGGTGAATACTTCGCTCAGCTGTGACTGGGAGGCATCGAGGGGCTGCAGGTGAGCAAACATCATGTTCCCTTCAATCTCAGAAGGTTCATCTAGTTGTTTGCCGTCATTGAGCAGACGGGACTGCAGACAACTTGTTGGGCTGCTGATTGGTCTCACTTCACGTGGCACAAATAGCTGACTGTGATAGGCGTACATGACAACTTCATTGGCCCATCCTGCCATTAAGAGGATGAGACGGGGCGACACTCTTTGTGCTTCTGCCCCGCCTTTGGAAGAATTAGATATGAGACATGTGTGCAGAGACAAACTCCTGAACTCCTTCACATCCAACAATCTTCTTAGATTTATTCGTAAATCGCGCAGATTTAAAATAGGTCAACCGGACGTAAAAAACAGTACACTCGACGGCCTGGTTAAGATAAAAACAAAAAAAAAAAACGTATACAAAAAACTTGCTAAAGCGAATAAATAGCCGAGGGTGTGTTGTTGGTTTACATGTATAATGCTACTTTGCCGAGTGTTCTTTTGTAGCTCGGTTGCAAAAGAATGCCACTTAGTTTAAAGCAGCGTACGCGGAACTATTTTTTCAGCTTTCCTTGACATTTAACAAGATTAGCGACGTAAAAAAATTAATGTGTAGTTGCTCTTTGTGCCACTTCGCTATCTTTTTTATTTTGTTTTTAATAAATGTCGCAAAATCGGTTATTAAACAAAATTTCACATTTGAACGTACGCATATACATATGTAAGTATTTTTTACATTTCTTTTGTGTGGACCTTAGTGTCGCTAAGCCGGTTATCGCTGCCGCCTATGAAAACTCGACTGTATTATATAAAACTGATTATTTTAACTGCGTTTTGTTAATTTTAATCGAAATTGTGCTTAGTCTGCTCAGTTGGAATTATGAAAATTTGCGTCACAAAATTAGCGCAGTTCACTGGCAGTAAATTGTGATTTATTTGTTATTATTTACTATCATATTGCTATTTAGTGCCCTTTGTCTGGGTCGCGCGACAATAGACTGATTTCGCAATAGAAGTCTTCAAGATAATAAAATGCATTCAAATTTCAAAATAAAATTAAACACAAAGCGAAAAGTCTTGTTTGTTGCCGGTTGGCGTATGCATTCTGCAACGCTTTAAGCTTTAATAATAAACGAAAGCATGCAACAAATACAATTTTATACACTTACTTAGATATACATAAGCACAGGCGTTGTAGATTGATGCATTTTCATCGCAAATAAATTTAAAATAAGTCAGTAATTATGAAATTCAAATTCCTCCGAATGTATTTATCTATTAATTGCAAGTTTGTATTTCCTTCGAAATTAAAGCACCAGCAAATATACATTGAAGTTTTAAATTTTTTTTAGAAATTAGTTTGTTCCACACGGGGCCCAAAGCTTCCCATAAAGCGTTCCTCACGCTAGAAAATTGGATAATAGAGAGCAAGTACGTTCCAATTTTGGATCGTAAATGTCTTTTTCTTCGTTCCCGAAATAGCTCACTTTTTTCTGGGGATAAATGTGCAAAAAGTTAAATTTGCGATAACAACTGCGGTTTGTTTATATCCGAAATCCAAATCAATAAAACACATAATTGAAAACTTTCAGTATAATTTCAGAAAATCTAGATTTAGCTAATTATATTAGCCATATAAGATAAATGCACACAAAATCATTGTTTTTCTTCCAGATTCTCGCAAATGAAGGTCAGCAAATGTAGTAAATTTTTTAGTATATTTTCCATGTTTTGCAAAAGAATTAAAGAAGGTAGAATATAAGAGTAGTCATTACGATAAATTGAAATTTGAGGTCCGCTTTAAGTTCCACAATTTTAGTACTTCAAAAGTCTTCGAATAAAATCTCTCTCACTCGGTATGATTCTTGAAAGTAATTATAGCTATTTTATCGTCATTAATCTATATTATTATCAGTATTAATTGTTAGGTTAGAGTGGCTGCCCCGCGCAGAGCGCGTAGCACACGTGGGTTGCCTTAGTAATTGAACCACCGAGTGCATTTTATATAGCACAAAAAGTCGAGAACGTTCGCCGAGCTCAAATCGGCTAAACAATCTAGAAAGTACTTGTTGAAGAATTGGTTGCGGGACAATGGCTGAGATAGTGTTCGATGGTCTCCACCTTCTCCTCGTCTAAGCAACTGCGACAAAAATCGTTGGTGGGGTATCCTAACTATTAATCTGAGAGAGGAGCGGTCCATCCGGATGAGAGCTATGAATCGCTTTACATCAATCTTTGGCCAAATTTACCTGGTAGTATTGCAGGTGGTTTCCACAGCCCACCTTATATTTACCTCCTCAACGAGTTTCGCCTTAGTCTGTGTTTGCAGGAGGTTAGAGGTATGCCCGCATTCTGATCGGAATTTAATGCAGACATTTCCGTACCCCTTCTTGCCAGCTCGTCGGCTAGGCAGTTGCCAGGGATGTCTCTATGTCCAAGGACCCATACAACAGTCAAGGAGCATTTTGATCCCAGCAGGTTGAGAGTCTTCCTGCATTCGATGGCTACCTTGAACGTTGCTTCGTTAGAATTGAGAGATTTGATAGCAGCCTGGCTGTCAGAATAGATAGAAATAGGCCGTCCTGGCGGGGCGGAGGTTATAAGCCACCGAGCCGCCTCCATTATGGCGTTTAATTCCGCTTGAAAAAACGCTACAATGGCCCGATAAGCGAAAATTTAGATTTAGCGCGAGTTCGTCAGAATAGATCCCACTACCCACTCTTTTGTTAAGATTGGAACCATCTGTATATGTGGCCATAGACCCTGGGTTCAGGTCTGTGGCCCGGTATTAATTGTTACTATTTATGATGTCTAACTTTATCTAAGGCTAAGGTAAAATGTTATTCGTTAACCTATATGCGCTCGACATAGCCGGTCGGAAGTTTACATTTGTAGCAAGCGTTAGAGAGAATCATTCAAACATATGAACAAAACACGGTTACGCTAATTGTTATACTTTTGTGCATATTTTTACATATTTAAAAAAAAAAAATGGTTAAACACAAAATGAAGGTGAAAAAATTAAATTTTATGAATGTGTGAATCAAAAATCGTGTGCATAAAACCTACCAAAGCCACATACGCAAAAATACTTAATTCCAAGAAAATATGTTTCGACACGCAGAAATCAAAAAACTTTGCGTTGAGTAATAGTGATGCCTTTTTCCATACATATTAGAACGTGCGACAAAAACGAAAAACATCTCAAAACACTCGAAACAATATACTAGCGAAACAAAGGACCACGTATAATAAAGCTGGGTTGTTATTATTTCTCTGCGACGTCAGTATCTTTTTTAAAGGACTTTGAATCTTCAAGGCTATGAAAAATTCAAAAAAATTAAAAAAAAACTCCCTGCAGCGTAGAATAACAATATGGGCACCAAATGAAAAGGAAAATTCCATTGAATTAATAAACATTAAATTTGTGGTGCCCAAAGGACGAATAGGCACCGAAAATGTTCTTTTCAATAATTTTTTTTTTTTATCATAAGCTAATAAAGTTAAAATGATAATTTCAATGCCTTTTCCTCCTTGTTGGTGCACAATATTTTATTTTATTTAAATTTTACAGGATTTTCTCTTTTATTTGATACCCATATTGTTATTCTACACTGAACTGATATTTTTAAATAATTTTTGAATTTATAATATCCTTGAAAATTCAAAGCCCTTAAAAAAACATCGGGAGAGAGAGAGAAAAACTAAAATCGTAGTTTTACTATATTTATCACCGAGTCTCGTGTATATTACTTTTTTGTGCGGGTAAAATTGATTGACGCACGCTGTTACTTATAGGGTGTCTACATTGTATGTGGACTACTACAAGCCAGGAGCTAGTCATTTTTAAAAGAAAGGGTTTGAAGTTCCCGGAAATAACTTTTTGTACGCTTTATAGCCAAAACTGCTTAGAATTGATTTTACGGCAAAAATGTTACTTATGTAGAGAGGTTGGCAAGCCGGTGTGGCGTTTGTAGGCCGAATTGTATAGCAAGCCCATGTGTGTTTTCCAGAATACCTTTTAGGACAAAGAGTATTGCAGCAAAGCTAAAGGTATTTCTTTTTAATTGAATATATGTAAGTGAATATGTATATTTAGTTAACGCAACTAACCTTTGTTATCTATGATTACATTTGGATACATTAAAGTGCTGATTACATATTAAACATTAATACAATCTAGAGCTCATAAGAAATACATTACACTATTTTTAACACATGTAATGCGTTATTACTTTTCCCACTGGGTGTATCCACAACACACCAAACTCATTCATAAGATATACTTACATATGTACATTTTTAACTAGTATTTGTGCGACTTAATCGACTACGTTGGGTGAAACCCACGCCAAAAAAAACCTAGCGCATAGCGCGATAATCAGTGCAAAAGCCCAAATTTATTCACAGAGCCAATTTTTGATCGAAAAATGTTTTTGCTGTATTTGTTATCCGCATTCGCTTAGCAAATGAAATTTTTTTTAATATTGTGCCAAGCAAAATATTTTTAAATTCAAGACATGTCACCAGAAATTATGAATAACACATTACTAATTAGGAATAACACATAATAAATTTTACGGCACGTTTAATGCTCCTTTTTTTCTGTCCCCTACTGACCTTTTTAATCTATCGATTAGGTATTGATTTGATTTCCAATGAGCGTGCATTTAAGGTAACTAGGGTTATCACCTTGAGTAAATAGTAAATACATTTGTACAAAAACTTTCGCTAATCGAAACCGTTTAGAATAAAGATGACGAATAAAAGATTCGTTTAGCTAATACAGTTGCGAAAACAACGTAGTATTAACTGAACAGGAATAGAAATTAATTGTTTATTACCTTAATGGGCCTTATGAATAAAAACTAAGCTATTTTTTCTTAAAATTTCAGAACTTTTACTCGATTTATGTATGTATATAAATAAATATAAGTAAAAGGACTGAAATTTTAAGAAAAAGAAATTGCCTATTTTTTATTCATAAGGCCCAATGAAGTGTGGGACACTTTTGGCTTTTCTATTCACGTGCGAAAAGGTTGTGTACTATAAGCTCCCAGTGAAAAAAGTATCTAGTAATGCACTACATGCGTGATAAATAATGTAGTTTATTTCTTATGAGTTCTAGATTTTGCTACTGTTTACTATGTAATCAGAAATAAAATGTATCCAAAAAGTCCCAAAAAAATCATACTAAATCACAAATTCATTCTGTAATAGTAGGTAATGCAAAATTGAATGCCCACTTTTCCCAGGACATCGCCTTGAGGAAGCAAATGCATTTTCGAATGTGAAAACGGCTGTTTTACTGATTATTTTTTCAATTACTATACATTACATTTTTCCACTGAGCTACTCCATGTTGCACACGTTCGGAAAAGCGAATCAATGTAAGAAGACTGCGCTGCAACGCACACTTCGCAACATGTGATAGTGTGAGTGTTCCCGCTACTGGCTTAAGACATTCCCATTGTCATTACTTCTACGATTACTAACATCATTAACCTATAATTACTAATATCAATGCCGTTACCATTATCATTACATTTACCATTACCGTAATACCATAATACCACTACAGGAACCATTACTAATTCAGTTACCATTACCATTACGATCACTATTACCATTTCTATTATCATTACCGTTCTCCTTGTCATTATCACTACCATTACCATTAACATTATCAATATTATTACCGCTATTATTAGCATTTCCATTATCCTTGCCATTGCCATTACCGCAACTAATGCTATTATCATAAGCACTACCATTACCGATACAATTTTCACCACCATTACCATGAAAATTATAACTAACATTATCATTACCATTACTACTACCATTAGCCTTACCATTGCTATTATCAAAACCATTGCCATTACCATTACCAATACCATTACCATTATCATTACCATTTCCATTACCAGTGGCATTACCATTACCATCACTTCTACCAAGAGGTATCTTTAGTTTTACATTCCATTGCATTTTGCCTTTAATTTATATGCAGTTCGAAGAAATTGCAATAATTACTTAACTCAACCTTCAATTACATCCTTTCATTGCATTTGCTATTCTTCGGTACATTTACTTTATAGTTTCACTACTCGGCGCCCTATAATGTTCATAGATACATATGTACATATGTATGAGTACACATTATATAAAATGCTTGCAAGCAGTCGCGTAGCATTGACACATTTTCCAAGCACCACCACATGTCACCGCCATCCACTTTGCACACCCACTAAGTATTTGCCAATTCCTTTGAGCTTAGTGCAATACTGCTACTGAGTACTACAAGGCGAAACAATCTTCAGCCTCATTGAGCGCACTTGGCACTCAGAAACCAATGAACTTGACAATTTTTCACGCTGCCACGCGACATCGCACAACATGCGCTCGCACTCGCACCCACCCACACATACCAATGTAGGCAAAAATGCATGAATTTGCAAAATAAACAAAAACAAAACTTGCGTTAGCCAGCTACCAAAGCTGAGGAGTGCATAAGTTTGTGCGCTGAAAAGTAGGCTACCACGCGTGACATTTATTATGTATGTACGTAATGCATTTGCCATTTTTCCCTACATATACACATATCCCGTTTACGAATGCGCACACAGCGTGTATTTTATGTTTTTGTTATTTGTTATTTACTCAACATTACCAGCTTTCGTTGGCGTGCTTTTCTTACTTGTCTGCGTTTGTGCGCTACATACTTTCTTTTTCACGTCATAATGCAAAGCGAGAAAGCGAGAAGACAGCAAGTGTAGGTATTTGTTTGAGCTATTTTTTTTTTCTTCTTGCTTTGCCTGACGTGACCTATTCCACTGCAACTGCTACTATTTAAAGTACAATTTGGAAGGTGTATTTGAGCAGTGTAATCCGTGTAGTTGCAGCGCCGCCATTTCTACCACACTTTCTGTTCCACATTTAATTTCATAGCTTGCTTTGCATTTTGTTGATCTTTTCTTTCTGCAATATTTTCTTTAACACTAAGTTTTAGTAGTGTAGCTTTGTTTGTGTCCTATTTGTTTGTGTACTTTCTTGAGTTAGTGTATACATACATCTAATACATCTGTATACATACTTAAAATGCAAATGTGTGTGCATAAAACTGCAGCCTTCTTTTGCAGTAATAGATGCAATTATATGGTAAGTAGTTGTTGTTGTTTCTTTTTACACTTAAGTGTAACGCTAAGTAAATGCCAAGGATAAGTGTAGACAAACAAAGAGGTAACGCACTAGCTCGGACATTGACTGAGGATAGAGTGGATGATATGCAAATGAGAACGGCATTGAGTTGCGATGAAAGAAGAACATAGAGTAAAAGACAGCTTGGTGGCAATAGGTGCAAAATATGAGATTCCGCAAAAGTTTAGAATTTTTCACAAAATAGGGCAATAGTTTTAACTTAACTACTACAAACTTACTATTAACTCCATCTCTGTACCCTTTGAATGTTATATGTTTACTGTTTTTAATATTATATGTTTACTGTATTGTCCTAAAAACAAACCTCCAAACGTCGTTTTGACACTCTCAAACCATTATGACAAGCAGAACAATAAAACATAACTTGCAAACGAAGGGCGGCCCATAAACCAAAGCGGCGGTTTGTCCTAAGAAAATACCACGGGGTACATTTGGAGAATCATCGCCGGCGACGGGCTATACTTTTCATACCTTTTAAAAACATGAAATGGTATTATAACTGTAGTTCAAAGTTTCGAAGTACCAGAAGAAGAAGAGATAGATCGGTGAAAATGTTTACTTAAATAATTAGAACGTCTGAGCCGATTAAGCCACGTCCTTTTGTCTGCCTGTCTGTTTGAACGCAATCTGGTACCTCAGTTATCGGGATATCTGACTGAAATTTGTTAATCGGGTGTATTTTTATAATGTTTTTATCATTTTTCGGAAACGGAGAAATAGGATCACCATAACATATAGACGTTAAGAAAAAAACGTAGGCACTCCGTACATTAGGCGCCTAATCATAGTTGTGTAATCGTTTCGACGACGTAGTATTGTATGAAGCTCTCTCTGTGCATTACGAATTATAATCATAAAAGCTGCATGAAACGGAGCGTCCATCATTGTACGGCGCTTGCCGTTTGGAAATCGTCATTTCTTTACACTGAACCAAAAATCCATCTCTGGATCAAAGAAAAACTTTCCTTACTTTAAGGTAGACAATTCTTCCGAATGAGTAAAAAATTCTCCTGAATGCATAATTTTTCTATGGAATGTGTAAAAACGTACACTAAAATATGGTACCGTGGATTTAATCTATCATTTTGAAGAAATGTTGGGCATGAAAAGAGGATAAAACTCCTTTAGTGCTGTTTCGTTCCCATTTTTCTTCATTTTTATTGCTGTTTTTCTTCAATTAAGAGAAGTTTTTTTTTGGGTGTACAATTTTTTACGTGAAATAAAATTGTATGAAATTTTTTGTCATTGAATTAGAAAATTATTGAATATGAATGAGATTGTGCTAAATTTTGTGCAAAATATATTAACTCACCCGAGTTTGACGAATATTTCACTGCCGTACAGTGGTCGGAAAAACTATATTTTACGCAAAAAAGGCATATTTTAAAACTGTGACAAATTAACCGGAATAAAGTTATTCTTATTCAAAAATTTCCTACGAACTCAAATTTAATCAATATTTTCAATAATATTTGCTGAGCAAGCCGTTGAATCCGTTTAATTCAGCGAATTAAATCGTGGAACGTTCTAACAGTTATGAGATGATAGATTTCTTAACAATTATTTTATGGAAACTTTTAATTATAACGGTAATTGCTGGTTTGGTGATACTTCTTAAATAATGATTTCATACGAAATATTACATAATAAAACTTGGTTTCTAAATTATCAACACTTTAATAACTCGGCGTATGTTTGAAAAATATTTTCTTCAATTAAGTATAACTAATTTGTGGGCCGAGTAGGATCTTCATTTCCAAAAACTAATGCAAAGGCCCCTTTAAGAATCTACGAAAATAAAATCCGCGCATACTCGCGCCAAAAAGAGTTTGAATGTGATACAGGACTCGAGATCAGTGAGCCTTAAAATATAGTGCGTTCAATTCTCGGGAAACTTTCCTTATTTATAGAGAAATTGACAGTCGTAACCTCTTAAGGTGTTAATTTACGTAAATCCGTGACGAGCGTGTCTAAATCTCTTATCACTTTCACCTTTAGAAATATTTGCTTATTTTTAGAAAAACTAATAGTTTCTTTCATAGCTGTCAACTCTCAAAGTTTTAATTCGACATAAAATTCCTAATCGGAATGTCTAAAAATCTAATCAGTGGCATTTTTAAAAAGATTGTCTTATTTTTAGAAAAATTCACGGTCCATTTGACAGCTGTCAACAGTCAAAGTTTTGATTTGACATGAAATTCGTGATCAGCATGTGAAAAAACGTAAACATTTTCAAAAATAATTTCTTAATTTTAGAGAAATTGCCAGTTGATTTGACAGCTCTTAACTGTCGAACTATAAATTTTATAGCATATTCGGATTTAGCATTAGAACAATACTACGATCACGCAGTTCTGTTAACAGCCCTTCTAATATTTTGCGTAAAACATGGCTTCTCCGACCCCTGTTATTGGAATATACAGGAAAGTGAGTAATAGAAAAAAACGGCCCATAATTTATGGTATGCGTGTTAATTAACTGGTATGCGTTGATACAGGGCACGCAAGTGTATTCCCTATTGTTTTCTATTCAAATTTGCAAGGCTTCATTGTGGTAATGGGTTTGACAGAATATCATAAATCCACTTTTAGATTCAAGGGATACAATTATATTGCCCCCTTGGATATAAAGATGGACCTTATAAAATAATTATAAGACGCTAGACAAAATGGTTAAAACGATAATTTCCGATGGCCTTCAAATAGCATTAATAAAGGGTTCTTATTTTTTATGTTCAACGAACGTTTTGGAATGCCCTTCGTGGACTTAGTTTATTGAAGTTACTAAAAACGTTCAGGGAAATTATAAATCAAGTAAACTACATGCTGAAAAGCTTTAAAACCTTACCACGAAATGTGTCCCTTAAAGTGTACTACCTACACAGTAATCTTGATAAATTCCCAGAGAATCTTGGATCATATAGTCAATATGGTGTCATAGCTCGTCCGCACCAAACCCACTGTTGACCAGTGTTGTCGGCTAGGAATTTCGCTTAATTCCAATTTCTGGCTGCCGAAACAGTGCCGAACAGTAATTTAATCATAACAAGTAAGAAAGTCTAAGTTCGGGCGGAGCCGAACATTAAATACCCGGCGCAAGTATTAAATATATGTTTTTCACCTTTCCGAAAGTTACCGCTACATGGTAAGCCGGGGTGTATCAGTTTTTAGTACATTGGCGTCCTTAAATTTCGAAATATCGCACATGAAAAGCGGCCGCAATTTTAGTCCGATTTCAATACTTTTCGGCGTTTTGGTTCTATGGGGCAAGTACAATAACCACACCAAGTTTGGTACAAATTGGTAGAACGGTTTTAGAGATACATATATATGATCATAAGTGGGCGGTGCCACGCCCATTTTCCAAAATTATATCATAAACGTATTTCGATAAGGAATTGTTGCAAGCCTCAATTTTGAATAAATTATCTTTAATATTTACTGATTTATCGAAGATTTCGTATTTCTCTAAATTACTGTTATATGGGAGGTAGGCGTGGTTATTGTCCGATTTTGCCCATTTTCAATACCATCCGTCCTACGCCAGAAATCAGTACACGTACCAAGTTTCGTTAAGATATCTCAATTTTTACTCGAGTTATCGTGTGCACAGACGGACGGACAGACAGTCACCGCTTAATCGATTTCTCTTTTCATTCTGATCATTTATGTATACATTTGTCTATATCTATCTCGATTCGTTTTGCCTGTTACAAACAACCGTTATGTGAACAAAGTTATAATACCCTTGTGCACAAGTGCGCTCGGATATAAAAATTGTACCAGGTATTTCCCTGCGACTGACAAGTGTAGCAAGATTAATAAGCTTTAATCGGCTCATATAAGGCGGAAGGTTATATCGAGAATCCCAACGTAAAAATTTCTTAAAGCAAAAAGTAGGAATTGTTTTTGAAGTAATTTTTTAAGTAAATTTGTTACCTTGGATTCCAAACCACCGAACCGTTGTCCAGAATCGGTCTAACTAATGTTGTAAACAGGGTTTTAGTGATATAAGGGTCACTAAATTCTTTTGTCCATCGTTTCACAAATGCAAGTACACCTTTAGCCTTGTTGACTGTCACATTAATGTGCAGATTAAAATTAAGCTTAGAATCGATTGTGATACCAAGGTCCACAAAATTGTATACCTATTCCAGGTTATGGTTACCTATTTTATAAGAAGCGGGATGAACAGCTCTTCGCGAAAAGTGGCAGGACCGCTCTTCTCTTACAACTTTGGTGCAGTTGTACCAATTTTGGGTTTGAACACAAATTTATAATACTAACAGGTCAATTCTGGCTAAGATAGTAAAACGTCTTTCATAAGACAAATAAAAAACCGATGAACCGAAAATATATTTTCAGAGAAAGCTCTTTTGTATGAGCTCGCGTCTGTCCGATAGTCGCAATGGCCGAATGTGAATTCGGCCCAAAATTTTATTTTATTTATTTTCTGTTTTTTATTAATTTAACTTTTTTCTTCTGTTAATTTCATTTCCTTTTAATTTTTACATTTTACTGTTTTAAAAAGAAATATATATCATCACTAGACACGAACAAAGGCGCGAGCTCAAAATTTGACCGCGAAAAAAGACGCATAAAAAACTTCAGCGAAGAAAGGCGGCGCCTAAACCTATCAGAACGCGAAGAAAGACGCATTAATCTCTTTGACGGTGAAGAAAGACGCGTAAACTTATTTTCGCGGTCAACTATGTTTGCGGGTGTACATTCCCCAAAGAGTTTTTGAGGAATAATGCTGAAGTGACAGTCCTTGGCTAGGTATAAATCTTTGTTCGCCGTCAACTAGGTTTAAGCTTTACTTCATATTTTTTATTTCACAAAATTTTTTGCATTTTACGTGACTTTTTTTTTCTTTTTATACCCGAGCGCACTTGTGCACAAGGGTATTATAAC
>NW_016157120.1:781859-804951 GCF_001687245.7 Rhagoletis zephyria | reverse complement strand
TACTAAAAATCTTATTTACGATCCGATTTGGCTAATGTTTTAAATATGTTTGCAATACTATTGCTGCCAAGTGGTGCTGAAGTCGAGCTATTACTAAAAATAGCCAAGTGAGAAAAGGGGCCGTGAAGGTCAGATTAAATCGACATGTTGCACCTATACTACTATACTGTAAAGCTTCTAGGACATTCACTATACATCCAGGTCATTGTTGCCGCCAGGGAGTGAAGAGGAAAAAATTTATTTCGTTTTGCGAATAACCGTGCTATGAAATGCCGCACAATTGGAGAATTTCAAGAACGGATATAACACTTTCCTTAGGTTATTTAAAGCGGCAAATTACCACCAAACCTTAATCTTAGCAGACAAATGTGCCAATGAAAATTGTAAACGTGAATTGTTGGTGAAAATATTGGACCAAAAAGTTTCAATAAAATATATAAAAATTTTGGGCGGGACGAAGTTCGCCGGGTCTGCTAGTCTTAAATAAATGAAAATTTATAAAAAATAAATAAATACAATATCATTTTGAATTTTGCTACTACCCAACAAAAAATCGGTAATCGCTTTTAGTGGTAACGTGTCCTAGAAGGCATAGCGTTATAATGCCTTCGAATTTGTTCGCTTGTTTTAGGCATTGCCGGTAAGGCAAAGTAGAATGTCCTACAATATTTTATTTATTTCGCTTCTTTGTTTCATTTCGGGGAATGCAAAGTAGAATGTCCTATAATATCTCTTTTTTACTTCGCTTCTTTGCTTCATTTCGGAGAATGCAAAGTAGAATGTCCTACAATATTTTATTTATTTCGCTTCTTTGTTTCATTTCGGGGAATGCAAAGTAGAATGTCCTATAATATCTCTTTTTTACTTCGCTTCTTTGCTTCATTTCGGAGAATGCAAAGTAGAATGTCCTACAATATTTTATTTATTTCGCTTCTTTGTTTCATTTCGGGGAATGCAAAGTAGAATGTCCTATAATATCTCTTTTTTACTTCGCTTCTTTGCTTCATTTCGGAGAATGCAAAGTAGAATGTCCTACAATATTTGATTTGTTTCGCTTCTTTGCTTCATTTCAGGGAATGCAAAGTAAAACGTCCTACAATATTTTCTTTTTATTCGCTTCTTTGCTTCATTTCGGAGAATGCAAAGTAGAATGTCCTACAATATTTGATTTGTTTCGCTTCTTTGCTTCATTTCAGGGAATGCAAAGTAAAACGTCCTACAATATTTTCTTTTTATTCGCTTCTTTGCTTCATTTCGGAGAATGCAAAGTAGAATGCTGCATCGTAGTCTGCTGAAAAAAAGCGAAGTACTAGAGTGAGGTAGTACAATTTTAAGCTTAATTAAATGTGCATGTATGTACATACCGATTTTTAAGAAAATCTAAATACCTAAATACATACATATGTATGTATAAAAACTGATTTACGAAAATTTTAATTATTTTTAATCTTTTAAGACATTTTCTTATTTCAATTTAATATATGTATACATATATAATATATAATGTATTATGTACTTATCTAGGCATTCTACATTAGGATTCTGTTTATTCATGCGTTCTCCCTTCCTTTGAAGGTAATGCTGCAGGTAAGGGCTTACCGCCTATGACATACCAATGATAAAATAAGGGTAAGCGATTAAGGTTCAATTTAAGTAGGTTAATGAAGCAGCAGACCGATATATTGCTCATACGCAGCGGTATACCATTCGTCCATACATTCATACATGGTATACCGAAAACTCTTACAAGCAGCATTAAAAATCACATAATCTATACCTACCAGACTTCTTCGCCGTTTTTATCTGCGCAAATATCAATCACAATTTCCTTCAAGTATTTTCTGCTTCATTTTTGTGTTATCAGAAATACTTGAAATTGAAAGAAATTAATATAGAAAAAAGCGCAGCAGACAGGCAGCGTGACAAACACAAAAAATCGACATGCTTGAATAGATACTCCAGAAAATGAACAAAATGAAGTATCAGTGAAAGATTAAATACGAGATACTCATGCATGTATGTATGTATGTAATAATAATAATAGATTGGCGCTTACACAATATGTTAGTGTTTGGCCGAGCTTCTCCTCTGATTTGTGGCGTGCGCCTTGGTGTTGGCGCACAAAGAGGAGGGACGTACAGTTTTACGCCGACTCCGAACGGCGATTGTATTTTTATGAGAAGCTTAAGCTGTTTTTCATGGGAGAAATACACTCGGAGGTTTGCCATTCTATATTTTATTGCGATGTTGCTTTGACCAGAGCTTGAGCCCAGACCCTGCGGAGTGGTTGCGCGCACTGCTAACCACACCACTACAGCGGCTGTCATGTATGTATGTATGCATGTAAATATGAATGCCTATAATATAAGTGAAATTTTAAGAAGTAGAAGCATACAAAGCAAAAATATGGCACAAAACCAAAAAGCGCTGTCGACAATGAATGGCAAGCAGTCAACTGCGGTTAACTGGCCGGGTGACTAAAAAGTAACAGCATATTGCAAGTAGAAGGAAAGGGAAAACGTGAACTATTGAATAAAAAGCGGAAAGTATAGAAACTGCAATGTGTTTCAGTTATATTCAAGAGGATTTTGTCATAAAATATTAAACAGACACTTTTATTTTTAGAACTTTGCCAACATTTGCTCATAGTACATTGAAAAAGAAGCATACATCAGCAATACAGGCAATAATATCTGCATTGAATATTAAAGAGAAAATACAGGGGCCCATATTGGAGTGGTCCACGAAATCCTTTTTTTTAACATTATTCAGTGCACTCGCAAATTTGTGTTCCTTTTGCTAAAAAATGAAAGTACATAACTTGGCTTAAAAAAAATAATAAAATTTAGAGGTCGCTCAAGTCCATTTTTGTTTTGCTTAAAATTACCTGTCCTTTAATCCGTGCGCGCGCGAAATTCCTCGGGAAATTTAAGTTTTGTAAGATTTTATAATATGCTCTCGAGGCCGCTGAATACACTAGGAGAGTTATATTTTCGATCCGACTCTTACCTTCTTAGATAATACGAATAAATATTTAAAAAAAAAAACAGAAAAAACCCGAAATTGAACTTTAAAATGTGATTATTTCTTAGAAAAATCTATTTAATTTTACGGTAATGATGATATGTATAGCGAACAAAATGAGTCATCGCAGAGGATTTTACGTTCATTACTTCTCGAGATATTGGCAAATTATTGAACCTGAATCTAGATGCGTGGCTGATGCCGGTATTTAAAAACGTACCGCTTTAAATTTTCGGACTTTGGAAATTTTTTCGAGGTGTTATCTGATATTTTCAAGACCGCTGAGTGTGCTGAACTAGTTTTTTTCGCTAACTATTACTGCCTCAAACACAGTTGGAAAGTGCGAAGTGCGAAGTTTTATTACTCTAGCGTAAAAAATGTTTGCGCTAAAAAGAAATTAACAAAATTAAATTGAAGTGATATTTTGAGTTTTCCGTGAGTCTCATTTTGATTACACGAATAACACTTGCCTTTCCAGCAGGCAGCAACGGCGCACATAATTAAATAATTAAACTAAATAACATTAAGTGGGCAGCCTTTTCGTGTCGTGAAAAGAGCAAAAAAACAAAACCACATTCGCTTGCATTAACGCTTTAATGCGCTTAATTCGTGTTAGCTCGGCGCTGATGGAGAACAACTAGTAGAATGCTAAAATGCGCAGTCCCGCGCCGCCAGCTATGACCAATTGAAACTTTTTTCCAAACATTTTTAAATATTATTTTTTAGCGAGAGGACAAACTCTTTCAGCATGAAATTAACCACTTTTTTGTAATTCTATTCAATGCTTGTTTCTTATATGTATACATGCATTTCCACTCGCGTTTTTTTTTACAATTTTTCATGTATGCCCTTCACTTGGGGCCACTCACTTACATTTTTTTTTTTTTGGTTTATTTTCTCCACTTAATTTGGTGGTAATTCTACTTTTTGAACAGTTAATTGCAGCCTTTTCAAAAGAAATTGCTAGGAGATAAAAATTGTTGGTGGTAGCGTATAGAAGGCAATGTCGCAGTGTGCGCACAGATTAAAAATTCTCCAGCAAATCCGGAAGTGTTAGAAATAATTAATACCCGAAGTGCTCCGTTTGTAATCTTTATTTCTTTTCTGTGCATGCTCAGAACAAAACATAGCGATTTAAGAGAAGAACTTTTTTGCCCGTATTTTTGTATTAAATTTATTTCGTGAAACAGGCTTAAAGAATTACAAACACCATGACGTATGTGTAACGTTTATGCTATGATATAGAAATTTTCACGCAAAAGTTTTACTTTTGTTTAAGTTCCCAATTTAAGTAAAAACAAATGGAAGGTTATAGCGTTACATACGTATGTATTTCTTCGCCAACAACTTCTCCTCCAATTATGTACTCAAAAACTTCACACGAATTCAGCGACGTTGACATAATTGCCGGCAACATAAGACTAAAATGATTGCATTGGCACGTGCGGACTAACTTTAAACAGTGAAAATATATGGCAACTTCACAAGCGAAACTCAATGAAAAAGTGGCGGCTAAAAATAAAATTCGTATCTTATGCTGCCACCAAAGAATTCTAATCCTCAACTGCGTCAGCTGGTGTTTACCATTGGAAGTTTTCTCATTCCATATTATCAGCACATTTTGCGTTTTTCGTTAATTTTTAGGAACTTTACTGCCTAGGTACTTTCGATGATTGTAAGAAACTTTTTTACTGACATTAAACTAAGCGGGTTTGGCAAAACTTCTTTACAATGAATGGCTGTCGCGAGCACTTGGTAACGAAATTGAATCGATTGGCTGCTAGCAATAAGTCTGAACGTTATACCGATGTGTACTGAAGGGATGAGCAAGTCGACTTAAAACTGGTTGAAGTCAGTTAGAAAAATCCGTAAAGGCGTCGAACAGCCCCGAGACCCGCCGGAAAATGTTTAGCGTCCTCGAAAATCTCGAAGCGTCTTAGAAACGTCGAGCGGCCCGAAAAAGTTGCAAAATTATAAAAAAGCTCGCACGCTTCGAACAAAACTTCCAAGATTATTCCGTAAAAACTGAAAAATCTCCGAAAGTGGTCGAAAAAATCCTGCAAACCCCGAAAACTTCCGAAAAATCCGGAAAGACCTCCAGCAGCCCAAAAAATCCTTAAAAAATGTCGATCTCCCTCGAAAAGTTTCTAAAATCTTACAAAAGCCCTTACGCGTTCGAGAAACTTACGAGAAGATTCCAAGAACTGATGAAAAACTATCAACATATAAAAAAACCGGAAACCTGGAAAACGCCGAAAACGCCGAAAACATCCCCAATGGACCTCAAATTATACGAAAAATACCGCCAAATCTAGTAAAATACCAAAAAATCCAGAATAATTTTGAACGGACCCGAAAAATTCCCAAAGCATTTAAAAAACTTCTGGAATCCCCCAATAAAACCCTGAAGTATACGAGGAAACTTCTTGAAAGGCATTGAAATATGTCGAGTAATCATTAATGATCACTTAAAATAAAGAAAAGGTTCTGAAAAAAAACCGAAATTTCCCTAAAAAAGTCCAAAAAACTCTGAACGGCACCAAAAAAAAAATACCAAGGTAATCCAAAAAAGTATTTAAAAAATCCCGAAACGTCTCGAAAAAAACGCTGCAAAAAATTCGAATGGTACCACAAAAATACCGAAACGTCAAAAAATAAAAATAAAAAATAACGCTTCGAAAATATGCCGAAAGTAACAGAAAAATCCTGTTAAATACCAAAAACAAAATCGGATGAATTCCAAACGATCCCTAAAACCTTTGAAAATCCCTCGAAAATTTCTCGACTGGTGCCCAAAAATTCCTGAAATGTCATTGGAGATCCCGAAAGTACCAGAAAGTATCGTAAAATACCAACAAAATATAGAGGCAAGCTGTATGGAAAGAACTGTCAAACGATACCGAAACATCCTGAAAGACTTCTAATTGGACCCAAAATTTAAAAAAAAATACGTAAGAATATCGAAAAAATTCAAAAATTCCTCGAAGGAAAACTTTGAAAATCCTAAAATTTCTGCAATAGGTAGCTTATTGTTTCAACATACTTCTTTAAATTTAAATTTCTTTCTGCTTTAGCTCATTTAATTGTAACATTCCCGTCTTTTTTTATACACCTCTAGCCGATTTCAGCAAATTTTCCTTTTGCGTAAGTCGTATTCAGTAGACGTAGGAAGACCACGAGCTGTGCCACTATAAATGTAAGATATTAGTTAACAGAGTTAGGAGCAAAATAAGGCAATACTATATAGAAATATTAGCTTGCGTTATTAGGTAAGAAAAACAAAATTGAGCTAAGCGCTCGGGTTGAGGCCATAATAGTGTCGAGCGTCGAAGAGAACTTTTGTATTGGCAAGAACAGATGCAGCTTTGGATTCATCGGAAGCATTGCTACTGTAATGCCACTTTCAACTACTAGGACAGAACCTTTGAGAATATGTAGTAGCAACTATCGCGTGGCAAACATGCGACTAAGATATGGCTACTTTAGATTTGAACACATTTTTAAGGGAACGCTATCAATTTTGCGCTTACAAATATTAGTCTCATTCTATGAAATTACTTAGAAGGACAGCTATAATTGCGACTAAGAAATCCATCATTGCCAACTTAATAAGATATACCCACACAGACTTACTTCACTTTAACCGAATGAATTAAAGATTATATTTTAACACAAAGCACAAAAAAGCCTTCGTATTACCTTGCGAATTGCACTTCAGTTGCACTTGTTTGTTGTATCCGCCGCCGTATTGATTTAACTGTTCTTTGAAACTAAAGAGCGAAATACACCACACAAGCGGTTTGACAAACCAAGCGAAATTTCCCTTTGCTTCAAGCCATTTGTGCTGTGTATGGGGGTGTTTGAAGGTTTGACAAACCGCCGTCAAACCTTCAAACACCCCCATACACAGCACAAATGGCTTGAAGCAAAGGGAAATTTCGCTTGGTTTGTCAAACCGCTTGTGTGGTGTATTTCGCTCTTTAGTATTCAACAAAAACAAGTAGCAGAGCGGCTGAGAAATGGTGTGCTTGCATAGCTTTCGTTTCCGCGCTTGCGGTGCACTACATTTTCCTGCATTTATTTATCTTTTGAAGCTAAGAAGTGTTAATTACTTAAGTGAGACGAAGGTTAAATGAGTTAAAAGCAAAGTTTTGCACGACTTAGCGTTGATGGTAATCAAACAAAGAAGGAAACGGCTGGAAATTTAAGAAGTGTACATATGTATGTACTAAAGAATAAACTGTATAATTTAATCTTTGTGAAGGAGAACTGGCAGATTTCTTCGAAATAGCTCCGTGAATTAAGGGCGCGTGTATTAAGACCGCGATCCAAAAATTAAATTAGGCCGTCCGGGCGTAATTCATTTCGACGAATGAAATTAGGCCGCGATCCAAAACTGAAATAAGGCCGCGCGGGCATATGCACCAAATACCAAAAACAAAAAAAAAAAAATTTTTTTTTCATAAATAACCTTTTTTGAAAGAAATGCATAATAAATGCTAAAGAAATTTATATTATTAATTAGTTAGCATATATAGAACATCTTTCTGCTTAGGCGACCTTGGGCCGCGCTCAGGGATTATAACCCTCTTTAAGTAGAATTCTCTTTGATTTGTCGACCAAATGAAAAATAAAATTTATTTGTGATTTGATGGGTACAATTTAATTCTGCAAAAAAAAAAAAAACAAAAAAGTGAAATTATGCCGCGCGGGCATAATTAATTTTGCCAAGTGAAATTAGGCCGCGAAAAAAATGAAATTAGGCCGCCACACAAATACGAACGCGGCCTTAATTCATGCGGTCCATCCATTCCATCCCCACTTTGAAATTGTGCGAATTTCAAAAAATATACATTCATCAAACAAAAATTTTGGAAAACAGTGTGATATAAATTCTTATTTAGTTTACAAATGAAAACTATTTAAAACTCATAGAAATTAATTACACTTCTGTATATGTGAACCATAAATGCGAAAATTTGTGAGTGAGTGTGTGAGTATTTTTGTAGCTCTTTCACGCTAAAACGGCTGAACTTCTTTCAAACAAATTTGGCTCACAGGTAGATTATAAGCTAGATTAACATATAAGATATGTTAAAGAGAACTGCCACCTTTTGTCAAAAATTAAAATAAATCAATTAATAAGTTGAATAAAATATTACGCCAATGTGGATGTCAAACAAAAAAGGTTCAAAAAATAATTACTTCGAAAACATTCTAGAGGAGAGTTACCATCTGTTGAGAAAGTTAAAACCAATACAAAAAAGAAGTTAAATCAACTATTTTAATATAGGTAATATTGGTTAAGTTTAAGAAATCTTTGTTAATTAATACACTAAACGGTATTTTCAAATTTGGGTAAAAATTGAGAGAGTATAAGATAGATTTATCTTAAACATATTTTGTAAGACGGTTGCCACCAGTTTGGAAGCACAAAATCAATTTTATTTAAAAGTTTTTTCAAAATATTTTAATATGGGTATGAAACCAACGTGGTTAAGATAAGCTATACTTCTAATACATTTTGAGTGGGGTTTCCACCTTCTTAAAAGGTAAAAATCAATTTAATTACTAAGTTAATTGAAGGAAAACATATCGCACACCACCTTCAAAAGAGGCACAACTCAAAAATCAGATCCCAAAATGTAACGGCCATTTATGTCATTATTTATGTCAAAATGTCATTATGTCATTTATGTCGAAATGTAACTAATTTAATTTATGTTTTATGCCAAAAAATTCCCTAAATTGTAGTTTTTTTATTTAGGTGGAGTGCCACCTGTTTAGAAATTCACAATCAATTTAAATGAAATATTTTAGTATAAGTGTATTCTGTATTTATAAAATAATTGTAAAATTGCCACCATTTTAAAGTTTCAGCTCAATTTACTGAGCGTTTAAATAAATCGATTTGGGTGTTTAATGAAGGAAGTTAAATAGAGCCCTTTCTTGAAAATATTTTTCAAGAGGGTTTCTGTTTTAAAGGCCAAATTTAACTTTCTACCGAAAAACGTTACCTATTCATTGCCCTCTTCGCATAAATACTAAGGAGAGGAAAACGAAAAGGCAACTTCTTTGTAGAAAAACACACTTTTAGTTAATAGAAATATTCCTTCGTGGGAATTCAGATATTTACGGCAAATTATTTAGAAAGCATTTTATAGAGGAGTTGCCACGATTCACAAATATATGTAAATGCACTCTAAAATATAAGAATTTGGCATTAATATGAAGCTAAAATTATATGCACTCACTAGGTTGTTCGATTATTCACGTTTATTTCAAAACCGGGCTTTGAGCTATTCGAAAAAAGACAATTTGAAAAAAAACCCGGTTCTAAATTTTGAAATTCAGGAAAAACCGGTTAGACCGGTTACTTGGTTTTAATTTTGCGCGTTTGGATAACGCTAATTATTAGTCAGAAAATAAACTCTCCTACAAGTAACTAAAGAAACAAAGCTTTTCAAAACCATTTCGATTGATACCCATTTTGTAATAATTGATTTTTTTGTTTTTTTTTTTAATTATTTGAATATAATTTATAGAAAGTGGCAACGCTTCTCATAGAAGTTAAACCTTGTTGCACATCAGCAGTACAAGCCTTTTAATTTGAAATTAGTTGTTAATAATAATCATACTAATTTAAAAATTAGTATGTAAATTTAGTTACATAGTCACGAATTAGGTTACTCATACGCCCCATCCTCCATACAAAATTCTATTCCCACTCCAGCAACTTGCTCAATGCGCCAAAATAATATCCGCTTTAATAATAAGTCATAAACCACAACGATTAGCCGCACGCAAGCAAATAAGAGTAAATTGTGATATTATTAAAAAAAAAAAATTATATAAACACTTCCGCAGCCTGCATTATAATCCGCCTATTCATAAAAAGTAGATGCATATCATACTAATCAGTCAACCAAAACTATGCAATGAGCGATGCGAAAATGTTTGAAGCTCATTTATCAAAGCCTAATGCCCTGTAATCCTATTAGTTACAGAATTTTTGACTTTTGCATTTCGCTTTTCAATGGGTAATTAATTTCATGAATATACGAGTACTTTAGTGTGCGGCTTCGTAAGCTGCAATTAACTTTTTATAATTTGAGTTGCATTATTTTCGCCAATTTTTTTGTTTGCTTTTTATTTGCACATAAATCAGTTTTCAGCGAGTTTTTGCAAATTTTAATAATTGGCGTTATTTTGTATAAAATAAAATATAATTTACTGTAAATAGAAAGACAATCAAGGTTAAAACAGTTGGAAGTTTCACGATGGCCACACCTAGACATAGTTCTTATATTTAGCTTCTTGTGATATTAGGGTGGGTAATAGCAAAAATATGGTCCATTATTCTCTAAAAACAATCTGTGTGAAAGATGACAATTTTTGGTCAATATCTTAGGCTCGCCCAAGTCCATCAAAGTTCAAGTGCTAAAACGATAACTTACGTATCACAAATATAGGCGAATAAGCGATGGCCTTTCTTTTCCAACTCTTCTGATAAGAAACTTTACTCTAGACACAACTGATTCCTCGTCAGCATGACCAATAAGCCAGCAGCGATTTTTCTAGCTCTAGACGACGCAAGCACCGACGATCCTGAAAGTGGACGAGAAAATAGTCACTGCGGTGTATATCTACTCAAACTAGGCTAGAGAAGAGCACTGAATTGGTCTAAAATCCGTCGGAGAAACATGAAAGCTTTATTTTTGTCTTTGGAATAATCATTACCTTCAAAAATCTCCGAGTCTTCAAGATATGTTCTTTTCCTACGCTGCTGGCGTAGATGTGAGTAAGCCACATGCGTACATTGTCGCTCAGAAGTAATGCTCTGAACACCATTTATGTCAAACAGTGGAGATAATGCCGCCACATCTTTCCAATTTTCCCTGAATATGGCGTAAGAGAGGCACATTTCCAACACGGGGTGTTTTGACAATGGAACACTCTCTGCCTTTTAGGGACTTCCGTCAAAGTCCTGTAGTACCCTTTTCAGGTTGCCTTGCACGCCTTCGGCGAGCTCGAGCATCCGAATATGTTTAACAGATAACTGAGAAACATCTTGGCTGCCGTCCTAAAGTCTTGCGCCTATCAGAATGAGCCTTTCAATCCACCGAGACTTGCCATTTAGACTTACTTGCCATTGACACTACGTCCGCATGCACCATCCTACAGACTCCCAAAATGTCGGTTTCGACTCTTTTACTTTTCCGATGGTGACATCACCTGAAATATAAAACACTTAAACTAAAAATAGAAAGTGTTCAAAAGTGTCCCTAAAAACTCGAGAAAATCCCGATAAAGTTCCCGTAAAATCAATTGTTTCACTTATTGTACAATAATTTTAAGATTCAGCCTCTGATAACCACTTCTTTTTTAGCGCAATTCTGCAAAAATGTTTTTGACATAATTACGAGCAGCTACTACCCACTCCGCTTGTACTAATTAAGTCCGAAATTGCGGACTAATCCTTACACTGCTCATAATAGCGGCCAATAAAACCATTAATTTGAGTACTACTTATTTACACAACTCAGCGCTAGCGGCTACTTCATCATGCTAATTGCAATTTGGATTTACACTTTATGGGCAGAGAGCTCCCTCTTAAGTCGCCAAACTACAATACATTTATGAAAAATCTACTGCGTGTGCGAACCAGTGTCCCAACTCACAGCTGTGTATTTGCTTGTTTGTTTATTGGTTTGTGTGCTTTGAAAACAACGCGACAATTGATAGATATTTATCTCAGTTAGAGTTGATGATTTTTAGTATTTGATGGCTGACGCCTAGCTGTTGTCAAATTTTATACGCTGAGCAAAGGCATTCAGGCATACATACTTTTGTGAGTAAGTGTATGTGACTGGTTTTGTGTTTATATTTTATTCCTACCCACTAGCCATTACTACTTCAATGGCATTTATGGCTTTTGCATATACATATGTAAATTCAATGGCACAGCACGCGCTCTAATCGGATTATCGCTTTTGCAGAGTTGGAGCATGCGAGAGTGGGCCATAATTGCGAGTGAGTAAGACCCTCTCAGCTTACTTTGAGATACCTTTGGATTAAATACGACTTTAGTCGCTATAAGCAACCATGGCTTTCTCACCTCTCGGTTTACTTACATATTTCAAGAGCCAGCATTAATAGTCACCAGAGAGCTGCATAAATGGTTTTAATTTGTCTGTACACTAAAGACTGCAAATTAACCGAATTTGTTAAAAGAATTCAAATAAATAATGAAAAAAGTTGCTTTCCAATAATTTTAAATATTAATACAAGTTTTTTATTAAAAAATACTTTTACGGGCGGTACGAACTATTTACCTTCATGCAATTCTGCTGGGCTTGTCGGATTCTTGGAGGTTTTTGGGATTATCGTTTCTTGATTTCTCCATATTTTTCGCGAGTTTATCGAGAGTCATCGGAATTTAAGAACTTATTCGGTATTTCATGATCTAATAGTATGTTTTGTTTTTTTGTTTAGACGTTTGGGAGTTAAGGACAAATTTCTGAATTTTTCGAGGTTTTTTTAGGGATCATTTTCCAGTATTCTGAATTTTCTTGGAACTTTTTGGAGCTTTCGTGATCTAAAGAGAATTTTTGAGCCTTTCAGGATCCATCGACTAGTGTTCTAAATTCTTCGAGACTTTTTGGATTGAGATTAATTCTGATTTTTTTGAAACTTTTTGGAGTTTTTTGAATCTTATGAGCTTTCAGAATCTAAATTTTTCGGCACACTTAGAAACATTCAAGATCCATTGGCAAAGTTCTAAATTCTTCGAGACTTTTTATATTTTTAGGGATCTATTGACACTGTTCTGAATTTTCTGATTTTTTTTGAGGATTTCGTGATCTACTGACACTTTTTTTTATTTTGTGAGAATTTGGGGCTTTCAGGATTCAGAAGCCCTGTGTTCGGAATTTTTAATTTATTCCAGCTTTAAAGAAGGAGGAACTAGTTCGATTAAATCAAGTGATGTGCTTAAATATTTTTCTGATAGCAATATTGTATTATTTTTAACCTATATACTTATCTACTTCTTTGGACCAGGGATCGAAAATGGCCACAAAATACAAAGATTTTTATTTTTAGATCGTCGCAAAATCGTGTGTTTTTTTAGATTTCCATTTTTTCGTTCAAAACTTATAGTTACATTTGATTTTTTATGTTTTCCGTGACATTTATGTTTACTTTATTTTTTTGATAAAAAATAATCGTTATTTGGATTTTAATTTTTTCGATAATATTTAACCGTTATAATGAAGACATTTTTATGACAGTTTTAAATCCTTTATGATTGAAAAACTAAGTCTGAAAATAACGGTTATGATATGCTAGAAAAAATAAAAATAAAAAAATAAAAGATTATTCTTGAATGAAAAAAATAAAAATCATTGAATATTGCCTAAATTTTATCGGTAAAATAGAAAGTGTCTGTTAGACGTTAAATTATGATTTTTTATTATAAATATCATAACCGTGACGGTCCCTGATTTAGGCAGGTGGTAACTGGAATTGTTTATTTTCCTCTTTCTTTAATACTAAATATTTTTAATCCCCCCCCCCCCATTGCATATTCTGGCATGAAAAAGTGGTTAAATAAATTATTGGGTATTATTATGGGGAATCTCCTGAAGAGAAACAGAGTTTTTTATTGATTTTCGAGAATTCTATGCCATTTCAACGAAAAGTTGTGTTTTTTTTTTGTTTTAAATTGTAAATACATTTGTGCAGCTCCTTACTGTCCACTTACTTTTTTAAAATTTTTATCTCCTTCGCTCTTTTAGTATTTATCATTACATTGGCTTCACTTTTTCTTTTCCATTTTTTTCATATCTTCTCTAACTGCGCTTTACTCAGCTTTTCATGGCAGCTGCACATCCTAAACTCTACTCATTTTTATTTCTTTTCTGCTTTACTTTAACTTTCAATCCACATTTTTTCCCACCTGCCCACTGCACTTTTTCCCTTCCTCTCACCACATATAGACACATATGCCCTTCTCAACTAAGTACCTTGTTTACATAGTTTGTGGATACTATTTAGGTTTGCAGCGCTTAATTGAAATTAATTGAGAGTAGTAATGACATTAAAATGTGACTTAATTATGCAGCAGACTGTGTACGTGCCTGTGTGTATAAGTGTGTTCTATGTACATTAGGGTGGTCCAAAAATGCAAGTGAAAAAAGTAGAGTCGGAATTTTAATTCCGACACCCCCTAGGATTGTTATATACCGATTAATAGGGGTATACATATACATAAATCCCTGCGGATTTTTTATTTTAAATGGCGGAGTTGACGTGTCAAAAAAGTGTCCAACAGCTCTTTCGAAGTTCGAATTTTCTCCTCCAAAATTTTCGGGGAAAATTCTACTCTCTGGGAGTTATTTATTGGAGGATTTCCTTCTCTCGAGAACAAATTCCCAGAGAACAAACTCTGCGGGAGTGTTCAGAATTGGCCTGCTTGATTTTCAAGAGTTCTATAGCATTTCTACGAAAAGTTGATTTTTCCCCATAAAAAAATACGTGGAAAACTTTGAGCGCTTTTAGCACTACCTAAATATTTTTTGATTTCAAATTAAAAAAAAAATAAGGGTATATTTTTTTCGCTATAGAACAATCCTAGGGGATGGCGGCATTAAAATTCCGACTTTACTGTTTTTTGGACCACTCTAATGTACATACAAATGTTGGTCAAAGGCAACTGCTCATGCTTATAAAATGTATTCGCATCAGGATACATATGTATGTATATATCTACGAGTGTTAGCAACAGCTCTTTAAGCGTCATAAGCCAGTGCCAATAACATAGTGAACAGTGCTGCGGTTTGATTGAAAAGTGATGTGTGTGACTATGGTGGTAGATAGGTCTGTTACTGGGAAATTAGATTCAGTGGTAAAAGTCACAAAGGTAAATTAAGGGTGAGCAAATGATGCTTGTACATACATACATATATGCAACACGTTGCTATTTTTAGCCCTGCGACCTTGCGACGGTTAATATTTTATTGATGCAATGTAAGGGTTTGCAAACAACAGAATTTTTTGTAAAATTCATACATTTTTCGCTTGACCCGCAATACTCTAACAAGAGTAGTCTAATTTTGTTTAATTCTAGTAAAAAATTTCACTCAGACCTTCTTCTCCTTTATTGTCGTTGTAATTCGTCAGTCGTTCCTTTTCCGTGTCAACTGACACCAAATCCTTTTCCATCTGTTTTCCGCTCGCAGAGTAGGCCTTCCTCTCCCACTATTACCTGCGTTGCAATCCGCGTTGTATATTTTCAGAGCTGGCCGTAGGTGAAAATTGGTCTAAATAAATACCCAATGTATTATCTGTGGCTGGTAAGGGCTTCACAGTCTATCATAAATTGCTCCCTTCTTTACTGTAACTTGTTACACAATCTCCACATTCACTTCGGTACCTTATACCATGTAAGCGACAAACTAAGTGTTAAGCAGGGACGGTTAAAGGATAGTGAATTCTTTTACGCAATTTTCTTCTCACCACATACTGCCCTGGATGCGTCGTGGTTGCCTCGGGTTTTTTTTTTGCCTGCTAGTGGCTGGTCTACTGCTTCTTGGTCGGGTCTCTCTAGCAGGAGATTTACTTTCTGAACCCCACCTCTCTCCTTCCTCTTAATTCTCAGGTTAATTTGCGGGAAAATTAATAAATATCTTTCCACTTTGTGCCGTAATGCTCCGCTCAATTCCTCATTTTCAGATAAAGTTAACATCTCATCACACCTTCTTGCCCTTTAGTGACTTTAAGAAGAAGACGATCACGTCGCAATCGATTTCCGACTGCATAGATTGGATTCCGCTGCCGCGACCGGTGGTGGAATTTACGCGAAAATAATTGTACTTACTGATGGCCTTGAGCGAGATTCAACTACGAGTCAAGCGCCTGGCCAAAGTGCGTCTATGTTGCTGGTTGCGAAGTCCAATAACTTTCTGGTACCGCAGCCAAAACCGTTAACTTGCCAGCCTGGTTAGTCGCAAATTAGCTCCTAGCTCTTGGTCTCAAGCAATCATGAGCTTCGGTTCTACAAGTAGCCAGAATTCCGGCGTTATAGTCCCAACCTGCACATCCATGGGCGAGTCGAAGCATGAAGAAGATTTCTGCTTTTTTTACTCTTTCATGGGCGGATTCTCTGCTTTCCCTCTTATCAATGCCCTTACCAATAGGCTTGTGGACTGGGTCGCTGCCGTTTATTTGGCCTCTTCATTCATCGATTTTTGCAACTACCCTCTAGTATTTCTTCAAAAGATTCTTGTTCCTCTACGCAGGAGTGTATGTATGGTAAGGTTAGGTTGGGTTGGGTAGGCGCGTAAAAATTACTCGTACCTCCACTCGGGCAGACCTTCATATTGAAAATTCCCTCTATGAGTACCAAGAGGAGGCACATCCTTCTTACCGGAGTTACTCCATTTTGCCAGTGTGGTGTTTGTTGAATCATTTACTGTCCCGAATGAAGCTTCGTAACTCGAATACTTTAACATCGACTATCCCCCCTCCCGCCCCCCTCCCCCAACTGGCTATTGAAAAAGCCTGAGCAGCCTAGGGGTTCACCCTCCAGCTAAATAAGTTGCTGGATATCGAGGCCAAATAACTTTCTCGTCCCCTGGGCATTGGATTTCCATCCCCTTCCTCTTCACTTACCTTCCTCCCCTCCATAAGACCAAGGTACACCTCCATTCCTTCTCTTCTATATTTTCTATCTTCCCCCAAAACACGCATTCGACGGCCCCTGACAGTTGCCGGGATCAGCCATCGTTGTCTGCATTGCTGCTTTTTTTCTGTTTTCAGGCATTAGGTCATTTAACTCGAAATAACATGAAGAAATATTTATTGATTGTACGTCATCCTAGCAAACGTAGAAATTTCCATGTACTCGACGCACTTGGATTAAATTTTTCTGTAGACATCAGTATTAGCCTTCTTTCTCAATCAGAGGATGTAGCCATAACTTAATCGCACATATTTATCAAATACCACAACACGTGCCTCAATTCACTCGAATTCTATAAATCATTTTATTACTATCAGATTTCACACTACAGCAAATTTTATGCTACAGCAAATCACCAAAGTCCACCCCACTTCCACTAAATAAGCTTACGCATTCATCAAGCACCACGAATACCACTGCGCGCGTAATCATTATTGCTGATGTTGGCATACTTTTAGGCGCCAAAAACAAAACGTCACCTTTCTAATAGTATAGTCGATAGCTGGCAATTGATTTGCGGCTTCCAACAACGATATATGTATGTTTAATATTCGAACGCTAGAGTGTGGGGAAAGAATTTTCGGTGATCGAAAAATACGCACATGCGGCATTTGCAATGTACAATCATCATAACCGCCAAAATACCTGGCATACTTTTGTGTGCAAGAAATTGGCTCGCGATTACCGCAGCACGCGTACCAAACGGTAATGGGTTGGAATGCCATATGACTTTTTTTAGTTGTATGGGTTGTGAAAATTACGCCGGCATTGGAAATAAATTCTCTTTTATTTTTTTTTACTCTGCAACCTTAACGCAACTATATTATTCTTGGAATTGTAAATTTTTTTTCGGCATTCTTTTGCGTAGGAAAATGTGTTGTTTCTCATTTACAAAAAAAAAAAAAAAAACAAATTCTCAAACAAATATTTGTTTAATGAAAAAGTTTTTTTAACATAATAAATGACCTGTGGTGTTTTTAATTTTAGAAAGTTTAGAATTTACGCTGAAGTGAGTGGGAGGAGTAAAATTTTCTGACGTATAAATTGTGCGCCTAAAAGTATGCAGTAAAACGTAGGAGTAGGCGCTTACATACTCCAGATACCTTACCTGATAAGCACTTGAAATTATACATAAAAAAATGTTTTGCGTAAAGTTAGCTTTATCAGATTTTTTGTTTATTTTTCATTTTTATCTACGCCCTCAAGTTCGACAACCTGTTACATATATAAACATGACCGTTAGATATACTTGATTGTCATTCGTACTACATATGCGCATAATTCCCTGCTGCTTTCGTTTACAACTTTTTTCCTTTCGCTTTTTAGCATTCTTATTGTTGTTGTATTCTTATGCAATTCCCATTTGTCGTGTTTTGCTTTTTCCAGCTCTCAATAAAATGAAAGATATGTACTTGTAACAAAAAACAAACAAAACATCAATTTCATGAATGGTTAAGCAGAAATTTTACAAGTGTATCGTCTGCACGTGTTGCTCGGCTCTCTTATTCCCTTATGCATAAAATATGGATAAGTTTATTTTCGTAATGTATCAGAAAAGTTGTGTTCATTTTTCAAGCAAAATATACTTTTCTTCAAGCTCTAACATCCCGTGGAGTTCACGTTTATTTACGGTTGCATATTGTACTACTCCTCGTGTGACAGCAGCAAAGGAAGCAATAAATTCGATATATGTTTTTTTTCGGTTTTGGTTTTAGCTGAGAAAATATTTTGTATACTCCAGCAGCAAAATGTGTGACATAAATCTTATGTAGTTTGAAAAGAAATCTGAAGGGAAAATATTTTTCTCAATTTGTCTATGCACTTCGCCAAAAAGCGCGAGAAGAAGAGCCCATAATTGTAAAATATTTCTGAAGCAAGCAGAAAACAAAATATTTTTCTTGAATTTGGAGGGCATTTTGGCAATGAAAGCCGTTTTTTTTTTGTTTGTTTTTCTTTAATTTCCAAAAGATGTGCATGGTAAAGAAATATTTTTCGGCAAATATGCACAGAATTTTTAAAGCAGCTGTTCAAAAATTATCATAAAAATATTTAATTTTCAAAAAACTATATGCATATTTAACACAGAAATTATAAAAAAATTATTAGAAAACAATTTAAAATTAATTTTCTTTAAAGTAAATTTTCCAACAATTCGTAAAAATTATTCAAAGTCGATAACAATTTTTAAACTAAATTAAAAACAAAAAAATAAAAAATTTAATTGAAACCCCAAAAATCCCCCCCCCCCGCTCAATAAAAATGAGGTGATAGAAATAATTTACATGTAAAACACTCTTCAAAATTTATCAACAACAAACCAAAAAAGAAATATTTCTCTAAAATTATGCTGGATTTTCACTAGGCATTAAATGGCAAAAATTGTTATGACCAAGTTGGGCATTAAAAAATATTCGTATTACGTTAAGAAATGTTCGTTCAATTCAATTCAACGTGGCATTTTTTAAATGCCCCGAATTTTTTGTCATTTTAATGCCTAGTGGAAATTCGATATTAGTTTTCAAAGAAAATCTGTAATTTTTCATATCTTATTAAAATTTACTAATGAAATAAACTTTAAAAAATTTGTTCCCCGAAAATAAAGCCCAGAAACTAGATATCAGAAAAAAACTTCTTCTTTCAGACCCTGTCGAGCATAGAAATTTTTAAACTAATTATCGAAAACTGATCACGTTAAACTTAATATTAAATTGGAAAAATTTAAACATTTTTTCAATAATCACAAAAATTACCTGCTGAATGAAGAAAAGTTAAAAAAAATAAAGTTTTTAACATTCTTTGGACAAATTATTTAAACTAGTGAAATACACTTGGCAACACAAACAAATATAAATTTTTTTTTAATAAAAAACTATGCATATTATATACATATCGAGCCCTAACCGCCAAAATAACGTAAGCGACATTTTTTTCAAAAATTTCTTTTTGATGCAGAAATATTACGAGAGCATCTAGATGCAATTATGCATCAAAAAGAAAATTTAAAAAAAATGTCGCTTTCGTTATTTTGGCGGTTAGGGCTCGATATGTACATGTGCCTCTACGGACCACATGTTAGGGATAGAAATTTAAAAAAAAATTATCAGAAAAAACTTTCAATTAAACCATTCGCTTTTCAAAGCCAGTTTTTTAGACCCCTGCCGAGCTTAGAGTTTGGAAACAAATTATCCAAAACTGATCAGAATAAATTTTGAATTAAGTTAAAAGATTAGCCAATTTTATTAATATTCAAAAAACATAACCTGCTCAATAAAGAAAAGTGGAAAAGAAGTACGATACATGCTTTTCGAAGTTTATCACATAAAATTAAAAAAAAAATATTTTACTCAAAACTTATTTTTCATAAACTTTTAATACTTTTTTCCCAAAATAAATTTAAAAAGATATTTACATACTTACGTACCAAACAACTGATAAGCCTAGAAATTATGAAGAAAAAAATTTCAGACAAAAATATAAACAAAAATATTTGCTTTTCAAAACCTAATTTGAAAAAGTAGTGCATTTTCAGTTTTCTGCCCAGCGTAGAAAATGCCAAATAAATTGGCCATAACTGATCGAAAAAATTTTTAATTAAATCCAAAAAATTTAATTAAATTACAAAAAACATTACATGCCCAAAAAGAAAAGTGGTAAAGACTTAAGTTATACAAACTTTTTTTTCAAAGGAAATCTATCCACTTCTTTAACATCTTTAGAGAAATTATTTAAAATGATATAAATAAAATTTCCGAAAAAACACAAACACTTTTTTTTATAAAATAGAAAGCCATGTACATACATACACATGCATCTACGAAAAATCTGTAAGGCCTAGATATTATGAAAAAAAAAATTATTAGAAAAAATATAAAATTTAAATATATATGTACCTTAAAAAATTTCAAAAACAAATTCGATTTTTAGTCACCTGTTGTGCAAAGAAATTTATTAAAAAGCAACAATAAAAAAATCACTTTTTCAAATGTAATAAAGTGATAAAAAGAAATTGCATGTAAACCTAAAACATCAAAAATTATTTGAATTTGAAGTTACTTATTAACAAAGAGTAACATAAGTACAACAAAAATTGGTACGTACATACGTATGAAGAGGACATAGAATATACATTAGCAAATACGGATATAAATTGCAAAAGTAAAATGAATAAATAAATGTAACGTTCTTGGAATAACGATATTTACTTACATTTATCCTCAACTCTAAACTATATTAATGTTAATTCTGATTGTTAAAAAAAAAATATTTTTCAAAGAAAATCTTCTTTCCACTCTTTTAAAATATGTGGAAGCAGCTTTTCCGGCAGTCTGTTTTTGAACTTTTTAGACAATTTAACTTGCCAGGGTAACATCGATGACAGTGTACCAATATGAAGGGGAAGTTCCAAGTAGCACCCATAAGATTTTAGCTTTATTTATAAGCAAAACATAACCACAAATCGCTTAACACCAATTTACTTTAACAGAAGACATTTGATTTCAGAATATTTAAGAAATGTCATCTTCCCCCACGCTCTTTCTAATAAAGCGCAAATGAATTGATTTTTATTTATTTTTATTTCAAGCACGAAGTCGACTTTGACTTGTTTGGCTTTGTGAATCGCCTGATTTTGTATATATTTTGTTTTCTTGCTTTGTGTTAATTTTTTTTCCTTACAGACATAAAAGGGTGCATGCGTTTAAGCGGAGGAGCTGTGGGTGTATATAGTTGTCGGACTATTTACAAAAGATTTCGCTCCGACAAACACAAAGCGAGAGACGGCCCACCTACACGTGCAGCAGAAGCGGCTGATTGACTTTGACAGCCTGTCTGTGTGGGTTTCTATTTTCAATTCAAAACACGACATAACCAAATATCCAGTCTGCTTTTGTGTTTGTATGTTTGATTGCTTATGCGTTTGTATATACTTGCTTAAATTTGTACACATTTCGCCGAATATTTGCTAAAATTCCAAAATAATATTGATACAACTTTAAGGTTTTCTTGCAACTTTTTGGTTGTAGTTCACTTCGTCTAAGGCAGCACAGTCACAGGAATGGGAAAATATTAAAAAAGGAAAATTAATATCTTTATGGTCATGGAACTTGTTACAGTGGAACTATGGTAACAGACAATTGAATATTGTAAATAGCAAACGGCTCCATATTTATATGTGTCTACTTGTGCGCTTGAGCAGAAATTATATGCTAAGCGTATTTATTGAATAAATTTTCCAAACCAATTACAGTTCATTCACTCTGTTTCCAGTTGAGTTCGTTTACTTAAATTAAACGAAGGAAAAATATTTTTTGTGCATGGAAATTGGCTTAACTTCAAACATAATAATGTACATATGTACAAAGATTATTTTTATTTATAGATGAGAAAGAATAAAGCATAAACTTAAAATTGTAATATCTCAGAGAAGCAAACTCAACGCCATTTCAAAGAGAAAGACTTGTACACCTTTTTTGTATTTTTTCGAGAAAAATTACTCTGGCTTGCATACACAACTTCAAAAACGGGCAAAAACGGCATTTTTGCACTTATAGGTTAGAATATCTCAAAATCCTGATGTGATAGAGCCAGATTTGAATTCAGCGCACCGAAAACCTTCGGGAAAGTATAGTCTGGTTTCTGGGTAAGGAGATCGGTCTTATTTTGTCGGCCTGTGTAGTCCTAAAATTTAGGCTGACTAAAATTTTTTCCATAGAATAAGTAGAGCTTGAAAATTTACCAAAAAACGTTTTAAATTCATAAAATTGTTTATTGTTATTTTGAAAATTTTTTAAGTCATTACTCTTTTTGTCTTTTTTTATATTCTAAAAATTTTTCTAAAAATTTTATTTTTCTTAAACACTAAAAAAAAATTCCCGCCTTTTTTTTAGTAAAAATTTCGGAAATTAAAATTTATCAAAATTTTAGACGAAAATATAAAATTATAAAAATAATTAAATCTATTGAAAGGAATTATTGCTACTATTAAAGACTTAATTGGAGCTTTCTAGATTATTGATTGTTCTGCAGATACACTTTTTACGTGCAAAATTATTTAGTAACAATAATACGAAGTGGACTATTTTATGCTACACATCGAGTCCTAACTACCAAAAAGATGTAAGTGACATTTTTTTTTTTGATCTTTTTGTTTCTTTTTTTATGCAGAAATGTTGCTAGAGCGTCTAGAAGCAGTTCTGCATCAGAAATCAATTATATAAATAGGCAATCATGTTTCCTTTACACCCCTTTTACGGCTAAACTGTACTTCTAAGGTATAAACAATTATATATCATTAGAAAGGTATTTTGATGCTGATGTGCAGGCAAT